>NW_024423249.1:0-1075 GCF_014898765.1 Herpailurus yagouaroundi
AAACTAGAACAAGCAATCCTAAAATTCATATGGAACCACAAAAGGCCCCGAATAGCCAAAGTAATTTTGAAGAAGAAGACTAAAGCAGGAGGCATCACAATCCCAGACTTTAGCCTCTACTACAAAGCTGTCATCATCAAGACATCATGTATTGGCACAAAAACAGACACACAGACCAATGGAATAGAATAGAAACCCAGAACTAGACCCACAAACGTATGGCCAACTGATCTTTGACAAAGCAGGAAAGAACATCCAATGGAAAAAAGACAGTCTCTTTAACAAACGGTGCTGGGAGAACTGGACAGCAACATGCAGAAGGTTGAAACTAGACCACTTTCTCACACCATTCACAAAAATAAACTCAAAATGGATAAAGGACCTGAATGTGAGACAGGAAACCATCAAAACCTTAGAGGAGAAAGCAGGAAAAGACCTCTCTGACCTCAGCCGTAGCAATCTCTCACTCGGCACATCCCCAAAGGCAAGGGAATTAAAAGCAAAAGTGAATTACTGGGATCTTATGAAGATAAAAAGCTTCTGCACAGCAAAGGAAACAACCAACAAAACTAAAAGGCAACCAACGGAATGGGAAAAGATATTTGCAAGTGACATATCGGACAAAGGGCTAATCTCCAAAATCTATAAAGAGCTCACCAAACTCCACACCCGAAAAGCAAATAACCCAGTGAAGAAATGGGCAGAAAACATGAATAGACACTTCTCTAAAGAAGACATCCAGATGGCCAACAGGCACATGAAAAGATGTTCAGCGTCGCTCCTTATCAGGGAAATACAAATCAAAACCACACTCAGGTATCACCTCACGCCAGTCAGAGTGGCCAAAATGAACAAATCAGGAGACTCTAGATGCTGGAGAGGATGTGGAGAAACGGGAACCCTTTTGCACTGTTGGTGGGAATGCAAATTGGTGCCGCCGCTCTGGAAAGCAGTGTGGAGGTTCCTCAGAAAATTAAAAATAGACCTACCCTATGACCCGGCAATAGCACTGCTAGGAATTTATCCAAGGGACACAGGAGTACTGATGCATAGGGGCACTTGTACCCCAATGTTC
>NW_024423250.1:0-13313 GCF_014898765.1 Herpailurus yagouaroundi
ACACACACACACACACACACACACACACACACACACACACACACACACTCAACATAAGAATTAGAATCAAGTGCATTTTTATAGAGCTCCAAATGAAGATAAAAGACTATAGTTTGGGGAGAAAAGGATCCCAGAGACAACAACAGCAACAAGACAACAGCAGCAACTAGAGCCAAATCAGATACAAGGTTATGAGTATCGCAGAAACAAAGCCAGACCTCCCTCCCCAGCCACTCAGTAAAGACCTTTAAACAACCAAGCCAGCAATCCATCCACTGATTATCCAAGAGAAATCCTGCACATTTACATTCCTAGACTTTGCTCAATATCCCCCCAACCCACCACCAGCCTTCTGAAGCCTTACTGAATTGGGGTTGACAACCCCAATTCAGTAAGCCAGAACTCATAGAAGGTTCTACAGTGATTGGTAGATTGGTTCTCACGCACCTAGAGTGATAGCGATAGAATAGAACCCTGTGCCTGTCAGAGACCAGAGAGAATCATCTGAGATCACCCACAGAACTGAAGATTTCTCCAAGCCTCTTCATTCCCTCCAGGGCATAAGGAAGGTAAGTCTCTATCCCTCACTCACTCTCATTTAAATGGTGAATCCCTCCAACTATGCTTACACCCAACTGCTCCTTCCTCTTCAAGATTTGTCTCCTTTCATTTCCTCTGCCATCATTTCTGCCTTTGTCTTTTGCTCCAAGGGCCATTTTCCTTCCTCTAGCCCACACTAAAGCTCAAAAATGATTCAAAGGAATTGCTGACCTAATTAGAAAACATTAATTCCCTTCTCTGATGTCTACTTGCCAAACTGGCATTTCCCCAGTAAAAATTAAGTCCATATGGGCTGAGATAAGAAAACAGAAAACGCAGAACAGTAATTCAAAACCATAGAGAAAATCCAAAGCATACAGCAGGAGGAAATCTTTTGTGAAGAGGACCAAGGTGCAGAGTGGAAGGGACTTTGAAAATGAAATATCCATGTGATATATCCTCTCCTCCCACCTTATCTGTGCATAATCTATTATTCAACACTTCTGGGAGACCTATAGGGCCACCTGAACCACTAGCTGCATCCCATAAACTTTGATATGTTGTATGTTTGTTATCATTTTATTCAAACAGATTCTAGTTTCTCTTGTTATTTCTTGGATCCAATGCCTACGTGGAAGTCTTCTGTTCCATTTCGACAAGTTTGGGGTTTTCTGATTTATGTTACCTTTATAGATTTCTCATTTAATTCCACTGTTGTCAGTGAACAATATGATTTCAGTATTTCTAAATTTACTGAGACCTGTTTTATTGCCAGAATATGATCTATCCTGTTAAAGTAACTTTTGCACTTAAAAAAGAATGTTTTCTGTCATTTTCACCTATACTGTCTATGAATATCAAGTCAAAGTGATTGGTAGTGTTGTTCAGATTGACTCCAGGTTGTTTATTTACGAGGGGGGGAGCGGTTTATTTAAGGGGGTTGGGGAGGTTGGCCTAATTGTTCTATCAGTTCCTGAAATAAAATCTACAACTATGATTGTGCGCTTGACTATTTTTCCCTTTAATTCCATCAACTTTTGCCTCATGTTTCTTGAAACTTTGTTATTGGGCCCAGGCACATTTGTGAATGTCAGAACTTCCTTAAGAATTTAGCTTTTTATCATTATGAACTGCCCCTCTTAATCTCTGGTAATATATTTTGTTTTCACATCTATTTTATCATATATTAATATGACAATTCAGCTTTCTTATGATAGTTTGCATATATAACTTGTTATATCCATTTATTTCAGCTTATGTATATTTATCACTTTTATATGGCATAGGGTGGAACATTTTTTTATTTTTATTTATTTGAATCCATTCTAATAATATCTACCTTTATTTGTAGTGTTTAGTCCATTAACTAGTCCAGTAATTACTGATAGGATTAACTGTGAGTCTACTATTTTGTTTTCTACTTGACCTTTTATTTTTTGTCCTCTATTTTTCCTTTCCTGTATATACAGTATTTGAACATTTTTAGAATTCCATTTCAATTGTATCTGTTGCTATTTTTTTTTTAATTTTTTTAATGTTTATTTTTGAGACAGAGAGAGACAGAGCATGAACGGGGGAGGGGCAGAGAGAGAGGGAGACACAGAATTGGAAGCAGGCTCCAGGCTCTGAGCCATCAGCCCAGAGCCCGACGCGGGGCTCAAACTCACAAACTGCGAGATCGTGACCTGAGCTGAAGTCGGACCCTTAACCAACTGAGCCACCCAGGAGCCCCGTATCTGTTGCTATTTTAACAGATGGATATATATGTGTGTGTGTGTGTATATATATATGTATATAGTGTGTATATAGTGTGTGTATATATCTAGTGTGTATATATATAGATATAGTGTGTGTGTGTATATATATAGATATAGTGTATATACATATATAGTGTGTATATATATAGTGCATATATAGTGTGTGTATATATAGTGTGTATATGTATAATGTGTGTATATATATAGTGTGCATGTGTGTATTTATACATGTGTGTGTATGTACATATGTGTATGTATACATATGTAGTATATATACTATATATAGAGAGAGAGTAATACATGGCCTTGACTCTTCATACCCACAGAGCCAATATTACTACCTCGTATAAAACATAGAAATCTTGCACACTTATAGGTTCATGCCTTTCATCCTTTAGGTTATGATGGACATATCATACATTATAAATCCCTCAATACAATGTAAACCTTTGTGTTTTAAATGCTTACACAATTTATGAAGATATGGGGGAAAACAAAACAAACATTTCCATTTATATTTGCCCAGATATTTACCATCATTCCTGATGCTCTTCATTCTTTACTGATAATTGAATTTCTATCATTTTTTCTCTTTCTAAAGGATATCTAAAGAAGATGACTAATTAATAGGCATACAGTTTCAGCTAAGCAAGAGGACCAAGATCTGCTGTAGAACATTGCACTAAGTTTGCAGATACTCTTAACTCTTCACCTTCTAGAACTCTCCACTCTTCAGCATTGTTTTCCAGCTTCACTTTTGTAGTTCCTTAGGCAACAATAATGTATTATACATTTAAAGTTTTGTTGATTGGGTAAATCTCATGTTAAGTATTGTTATCACATAAAATATAAAGTAAAATAAAAATAAATTTTAAATAAAATATCCTTTAGCATATCTTTTAATGCTGGTCTGCTGGTGACAAAATTTCTTAGTTTATCTTGAAAATGTATTTTACCTTCATTTTTAAAAGTATTTTCAGCGAAACAGATCCTGGGTTGACAGGATGTTGTCTTTTTTTTTTTTTTCCTTTTCAGTTCTTTAAAAACATTTTATTCTACCCTGGCCTCCATGGTTTCTTATGAGACGATAGTTGTTAATTAGATTGTTGTTCCCTTGTAAATAATTGGTCATTTTCTCTTTTCTCAAGATTTTCTCTTTATGACTTTCAACAGTTTGACTATAATATGCCTTGACATAGGCATATTTATCTTCATTCAGCTTGGTGTTTAACATCTTGTATCTTCAAAATATTTCATAAAACTTGGGAAAATGTTTGGTATATCTCTAAAAAAGTGTTTTTGTTGCACTATCTTTCCTCTTTCTGGTTTTCCAGTTTCCTGTATGTTGAACTATTTGATATTGTCTCACAGCTAAGATTCTGTTCATTCTGTTTTCAATCTGTTTTCTCTGTTCTTCACTTTGAATAATTTCTATTGATCTTGAAGTTCGCTTACTTTCCTGTCATGTTCATTCATCATTAAGTCTATCCAGTTAATATTTTTAAAGATTATATTAAGTTCTAAAATGTACATTATTTTGTGTTTATTTCTCTGCTAAAATTTTATCCACTGAAAACATGTTTTATTTTACTTCACAGAGTATAAGTATCTTAGTCCCTCCATGACCTTTGTTAGCTCCAACACCTGGTTGATCTTGGAGTCAGCCTCTGTAGATTTTGTTTACTTGTGAGAATGTGTTCCATTTTCTTAATACTTTGTATGTTGATTACTTTGGGATTATACATTATGAATGTTAATTTGTGGAGAATTCAAATGCTGTGTTTGTTTTTGTTTTTTTCTCCAGTGAATGTGGATTCCTTTGTTTCAGCAGGACTGGTTTGAGCTGGTCTTGAACTTCCAACACTGTTTGTTAGGCAACAACTCCATTCTCATTTCAATTATTTTCTTTAAATCTGAACTGCTGAGTCTGTTCTGCATATATATCATTCAAGGGTAAGTCAGAGATGTAGGCAGACTGAGTTTGTAGATACTCTCTGTAACTCTTCACCTTCTGAAATTCTCCACACCCTTCAGCATTCATGGTTTCCCAGCCTCACTTTTGTAGTTCCCCAGGCCAGAAAGATAGGAATTTTCCACATGAGCCCCTGCTGCCACTGCACATGGTCACTGTTTCATCTTTAGTGTTCACAGTGTCACTCAGAGGGCACCTAGCCCTAGTCTATAAGCCTCCGAGAGAAAACTTAGTGGTATAGTTGGCCATCTCCCCTCTAAGAAAACATGCACTTGTCACTAAAGTCTGTCTACTTCTGGTCACTCTCCAGTAGCTTCAGAGAGTTGTTTTTTTTTTTTTTTTTTTTTTTCATGATTTCCAGCTTTTATAGTTCTTTTCTACAGTCATATCTCTGGTAGTGTCTTACCCTGACTTACATGGAAGCAGAAGAACTTGGATCATTTGGAACACCTTTTCCCCCCTCAACTCTCACATGTAATCCTTCCAGGAATCCTGCTACTTATATCTTAAAACTACATCCATCATCTAGACGCCTTCATGACCACTATATTCTTTGAAGTCACAAACCCTCTCCCCTGGGTATCTGCCATAACCTTCTAATTGGTCTTCCTCCTAGTTTTGTTCCCCTACAGTATGGAGACACTGCAGCCAGAGCCATCTTTATAAAACACAGTCAAACCATGTCATTCCATTATTCAAAATCCCCCAATGGCTCCCCATTTCACTCAGTAAAAATCCAAGTGACCTGGACCTCTATAACTCCTTCATATCCTAATATCCTTCACCTGCACTCACTCTTCTCCAGAACACCGTCCTCTCTTGTTTCTCAAATACATGCCTTTGTGTTTGCTATCACTCGGCTGGAATGCTCTTCCCCAGAAATGTCCACTGCTCATTCTTTCAGTTCTCTAATAAAACATTTTACCAGTGGAATCTTCTCTGATCACCTCCTATAAAATATCCGACACCCTTCCTTGCTCACCCTTCTCTCTTGCTCTCCATTCTGAAACTGGCCTTTTGCCTTCAAAGTACACAGGTTGGCCTGACCTCTTACATCTTCAGTAATGTATTTGTTTCTTGTTCTATGTCCACTCACTAGAAGTTAAACTCCTTAAAAACAATGGCTTGTTCTGCTCCTTTTTGTATATCCAGATCTTAGAAGATTGTCCAATTCACAGTAAATATTCATTCAATAATTTGCTGAGATAGTGAATCAACAGTTTAAATTCATTTTGACAATGAGTGCTTTCATAAATTTGAATGTCTCTACATATTTAAATATTAATATGCACTTATATTTTCCTATTTTTTTTTAATTTTTTTTTCAACGTTTATTTATTTTTGGGACAGAGAGAGACAGAGCATGAACGGGGGAGGGGCAGAGAGAGAGGGAGACACAGAATCGGAAACAGGCTCCAGGCTCTGAGCCATCAGCCCAGAGCCCGACACGGGGCTCGAACTCACGGACCGCGAGATCGTGACCTGGCTGAAGTCGGACGCTTAACCGACTGCGCCACCCAGGCGCCCCTTTCCTATTTTTTAAATACCTCAAAAATACTTCATAACTAATGTAATATACACACAAACAGCTTAGTTCCTTTAAATATCTCTTCAAATAAATATCAGTTATCTAAAAGCAATTGGAAGTCTTATAATGCAATATTAAGGGTTTGTCCCAAGAGATTGTCCTAATGAGAGTGAGATTTATTTCTAAACCTAACATAAAGGCATGAATGGCACAGGCCTTATTTAATGTTTTTAAATCTTATCTAAACCCTCTGGGTTTGAAAGGCCCTTAACTAAGGAAAGCACACTTGTCATTCTAGGTGAACTGATGTTACCTTCTCAAGCCATTTGAGGATTCTGGATGAAAACTTTATGACCACAATACGCAGTGTTATTGGCCAGATTTATGACCAGGATGGTGTACTTTGAGGCTAGATGTATCCAGTGCGATCGTCTTCAGTTTCAGATAAACATAGTGAGCCCTTTAGAGTAATATAACAACAGCAATGCAGACACCATGCCATTCACACAGGGTGGATATGTCAGTCTTCTGGTTCAGTTTAAACCCTAAAGAACAGTAGCCTTTTCTGGCTCACTGACTGATTTTGGTAGTTGTACTTCTGTGACCCTACCCTGACTTCTTGTCAAGGTGAGTATACTCAACCCATCTGTTAACCAACTGCATCTGACCATCAGACAGAGCTTTAAGGTCTTTTTAAAGTCAGAATTCATTTTCCTCTTAGGTCTCTCCTTCTCTGATACCACTCTTCCATTCATGAAAATGGAAATCTTACTTTACTTCACTAAGGCATCATTATTTGAGAGCTTCACAGATAAATTATTCAAGTAACAAACTACAGCTGAATCAGCAGTCCCTCATTCTCCTCTCCTCTATCTTCACCATTCATCCCACTTCCCCAGTTCTTCTCAGAGCTGTGTTGTCAATTTCTCACTGCCGTAACTACACAAACCCTCTAAGGGAAGGTTGCTTGCCCTATTATTCAGACCAAGGTGGAAAAAATCTGTTTTCTTCCTGATTCCATTAAGGAGACAGTTCTAGTTTTCCTAATCAGAATTAACACTTAGCGCTTATAGGTATTAGTCACTTCACATATGATGGCCCCTTAATGTTAATAGTGAAGCAGGAACTATCCTATTTTCAGATGAGAAAACTGAGGATTGGCAAGTCAATTTCTCAAGTTCACACAGGCAGAGCCAGAACACAAAACTGAGTATGTCTCTTTTTCCTCTACACACTGCAGTGTAAAGCCACAAACACAAAATCTTAGAAATGGTCAGGAGGTCAGGTTTACAGAGCATGTATTTATCATCACAAATTAAAAATTAATTCAATTATTTAAAACCACGAACTGACCTGGTTGATGCAGCGTAAGGTACAACCTGCCCTGATTCCTTTTCAGTGGTTAATTTCATCTGTGTGGATACTGGCAAATGGAGGCTTGTCAAAACTACTCGAACTTCTAATCTCAGGAAGATTTTGACTGGCCCACAGCCAAGTCTGGAATGATCTCAATCTCTCAGTCCTTTCACAGACTGCAGACCTTGCATGACCTTCCCTTCTGCATCTATACCTGCTGCTGAGGATTGGCATGGGGAGCTGGACTCACTCCTAGCCCACATGGCCTTGATAAGGTCAATAAGGGCCATCTTTCCCAAAAGGCTCGCTGCAAGTTATCAGCTCTAAGGGCCAAAAATCATCAGAAGCAAGTCTTGAATATCTCTGTTAAAGAACTATATTCACAGAACTAGGAACAGTCATCTGAAAAAGTCCCTGCAGTGAGGATAGAGAAAAGTCAGGAAGTTAATGACAAAGGAAACTGGCCTCAGGCCAATCATCCAAAACTCCAGAAGGAAAGCAAGCTATGTTAGGGCAGTGTGACAGCAGGGGGCATGGAGCCAATCACCAGAATGAGGACATAAGAGATGTATTAAAGTTTTAAGAAGGGCTAATAAGAGCAAGACACATCCACAGACTCAGGGGGACAGGTAATGGGGAGGATAGCAAGGTCCCACGACAGTCTTGAGTCCACAGCAATAAAACCAGAGTCCCAGACGTTTACACGGCATTAAGGTGGAGACTTTTTCACAAAACCAAAGCAGGTAGGAGCCCTTTTACTATAATAATTGTAGAAAATTTGCAACACCAATAGCAAAGTTGATTTCTTGCTGAGTTATAGATCCTTAAATTCCTCCTGACAAAGACTAGAACCAATCCCAGTGCCTGGGGAATTCTAAATGTGAAGGTTCAGGTAAAGCAAAGCCCTAACCTCCTATACTTAATTTCAAAGGTTGTGTATTCCTTTAATGAGGCATCAGCAATCTTTGTCCATAAAGTACCAAATAGTAAATATTTTAGGGTTGAGGACCATATAACCCATTCCTTGTGGCAATTACTCTGTCACTATACTGGGAAAGCAGCCACAAATAGTATGTAAACAAATATGTAAACAAATGAGCATTGCAGTGGTCCAATAAAACTATTTTATCAATGTTGAAATTTGAATTTCATATACTTTTCATGTGTCATGGAACATTATTCTTTTTGTGACTTTTAATCCCTTGAACCATTTCAAAAGGTAAAAACCATCCTTACCGTACACACCATACCAAAACAGGTGGCCATCCAGATTTGGCCCACAGCCCACAGGCCCCTAACCTGCGCATTCAATGACATAGTGCGTTAGTTTCCTGTGTGAAGGACTTCTCTAGCTCCCCTGTCATTTGCAGAACTGAGAGAAGCAACAGCTCTCTAGCTGAGTGAATGGCCACACCCTTGACACATGAAGCCCTCTGCAATGTACATAGATTTATCCCTCACGTTTTTATTAAGGGAAGGTGTAGTGTAAGAGAAGTAATGTACAGGGGCGCTTTGGGTGGCTCAGTTGGTTAAGCGGCCAACTTCGGCTCAGGTCATATCTTGCGGTTCGTGGGTTCGAGCCTCACATCAGGCTCTGTGCTGACAGCTCAGAGCCTGGAGCCTGCTTCAGATTCTGTCTCCCTCTCTCTCTCTCTCTGCCCTCCCCACTTGCACTCTGTCTCTCTCTCTCTCTCTGTCTCTCTCAAAAACAAATGCTAATTTAAAAAAAAAGTAACATACATACCACTTTCGCACGCTTTTTTGACCTTCATTTCAAAATGGTTTTTTAAAATTTTTATTTATTTTGGAGAGAGAGAGACAGAGACAGACACAGAGCACTAGCGGGAGAGGGCAGAGAGAAAGGGAGACACAGAATGCAAAGCAGGCTCCGGGATCCGAGCTGTCAGCCCAGAGCCTGACACAGGGCTCAAACCCATGGACCGCAAGGTCATGACCTGAGCTGAATGAAGTCAGTTAACCGACGGAGGCACCCAGGCACCCCTGACCTTCATTTCAAAGTGCTATTCAGTAACGTACAGAATGGCTGCACCAACATTTATGCAAACACGTGTGTTAAAGCTCTTTCCAACTTTCAAAGTTTTTCTATGATTTATTGTTATCTCTCCCTTCTTCTTCCCCTTGGGATGATTTTCAATAATGCCATCACAGTATGAATCTAGTCGTATTTTCCAGAAAATAAAAGAGGGTTTTCCCCTTATACATGCCCATCTGTTGTTGGTGTTCTCATACAATGAGCCCAGCATTCAAAAGAAATCTCTTTAGTCTGAAATGAGTTCATGAGCCAACAAGATCCAGTGATGGGAGCCAATGGAAACAAACACATTCTTAACAACTGAACTTTTGAAATTACCCTTGTGTTTCTCCATAAATGAAAAGTTTAAGTTTTCATAGTTTTTGTTTTTGCATTTAAAAAATTTTTGTATTATAGTAACACATGTTTATTGGTATCTATCATTTTAAATCTCTCCCCTCCATCCTCATATCCTTTTGGATACTTCCAAGGTAATGACTCAAAGAAGCTTTGGGATTCTGCTTCATGTAATTATTCTTTGCTGCTGTCATACCTCCCACTAAGACATAGTATGAAAAGGTTAAAGCACACATATTAGCCCTACCTGGAAATATCTTTTTTCCAGCCTAAGAGAATTAAAATCCAAATTTGGAAAGTGAGAGGGGGGGGGGGGGGGAAGTAACCCTCTACAAAAGGGTTGCAAAGTCAAATAGGATTGAAACAAGTGCCCCAAGGTAAAAGCACTTCCCTGTTTGAAAATTCTGTATGGTTCACAATTATTCACACTAACGAAAAGCAGGAGATGTACAAAAAATGACTAAACCAAAACTATTTATAATTCCGTTGAAGATCCAATACGAGTTTCCAAAGTGTGAGGATTTATTGTCCTCTTTAAAATAATTTAATGATCTCATCACAACAAAATGCAAGCTTATACATCTATTTGTAAACAATTGGCAGAAATCTTCTCTAAAACTATGATACCACCACACAACTGCATTCTAAACAACGGTAACTAAAACAAAACTGGAAATTAAGTGAACAGATGCATCATTATGCACAGATTAAGCATAATGAAAATAATAACAATAGTCACCACTTTGGACACTAACAATTATGTCATGCACTGGACTATGTGATTTAAATGCAATTTTAATTTAATTCATTCAAAAACTTCATCAAGGAAGTAATATCCTCTTTCCTCTTTTATGGATGGTAACATGTTTTACTTGCAAAGTAACTTAAAGATTTTGAAGTCCTACTCTGTTCCTATACAGAGGGAGAAACTGGATTCCATTAGGCTGTCACTTGCCATGGGTCACACCTCATCAACAAAGCTGTGGTCAGCAGAGCCCAAGACATTAGAGCTTCCTTCCTGGTACAATCTAGTCTCCCAATGTTTTGCAGAGTTGCCCATGTAAAGATCCACAGTTGGGGTCTGCATGATGGTCATCTGTTATAGAGACCAAAACCTAGTAGACACTAAATTCTCCTGCTTCACCCATCAAATATTTGTTTGTGCACTTAACTGTTTGCCAAACATGGTTCCAAACAGTGGAGAGAACAGTGAGAAAAGCCCTGGAATACCTTGCATAATGTTCCCCAAAGTAGCATTTTTGGGGGGCAGAGAAGATCTGAGCTTTTAATACCCAGACTTCACAGGAACTATCTGTCTTTCAATAAAATACTGTTTAAATATTTAGGAAATAAAATTTAGAAAAACATTTATTTTTCTAAAACTCAAGTTCAAGTTTTTAACAAAACACTGTGCATGAATAGTCTCAAGTTGCAGTGTGAAAACAATTGTAAAACACCATAATCACATGTCAATATTTTGAAAATCATAGTATGAATACAAGGGATATTCATGCACATGGCTGGGTTACCGCTGTCTCTAAGAAGTGACATGCTCTTGCACATAAGGCAATTATTTGTTAACAACCAGATTATCTGGCACCCAGAAAAGTCTTTATAGTCTTTTTTTTTATATGAAATTTATTGTCAAATTGGTTTCCAGACAACACCCAGTGCTCATCCCAAAAGGTGCCCTCCTCAATACCCATCACCCACCCTCCTCTACCTCCCACCCCCATCAACCCTCAGTTTGCTCTCAGTTCTCAACAGTCTCTTATGCTTTGGCTCTCTCCCACTCTAACCTCTTTTTTTTTTTTTTCCTTCCCCTCCCCCATGGGTTCCTGTTGAGTTTCTCAGGATCCACCTAAGAGTGAAACCATATGGTATCTGTCTTTCTCTGTATGGCTTATTTCACTTAGCATCACACTCTCCAGTTCCATCCACGTTGCTACAAAAGGCCATATTTCATTTTTTCTCATTGCCATGTAGTATTCCATAGTGTATATAAACCACAATTTCTTTATCCATTCATCAGTGGATGGACATTTAGGCTCTTTCCATAATTTGGCTATTGTTGAGAGTGCTGCTAGGAACATTGGGGTACAAGTGCCCCTATGCATCAGTACTCCTGTGTCCCTTGGATAAATTCCTAGCAGTGCTATTGCCGGGTCATAGGGTAGGTCTATTTTTAATTTTCTGAGGAACCTCCACACTGCTTTCCAGAGCGGCGGCACCAATTTGCATTCCCACCAACAGTGCAAAAGGGTTCCCGTTTCTCCACATCCTCTCCAGCATCTATAGTCTCCTGATTTGTTCATTTTGGCCACTCTGACTGGCGTGAGGTGATACCTGAGTGTGGTTTTGATTTGTATTTCCCTGATAAGGAGCGACGCTGAACATCTTTTCATGTGCCTGTTGGCCATCCGGATGTCTTCTTTAGAGAAGTGTCTATTCATGTTTTCTGCCCATTTCTTCACTGGGTTATTTGCTTTTCGGGTGTGGAGTTTGGTGAGCTCTTTATAGATTTTGGATACTAGCCCTTTGTCCGATATGTCATTTGCAAATATCTTTACCCATTCCATTGGTTGCCTTTTAGTTTTGTTGGTTGTTTCCTTTGCTGTGCAGAAGCTTTTTATCTTCATAAGGTCCCAGTAATTCACTTTTGCTTTTAATTCCCTTGCCTTTGGGGATGTGTCGAGTAAGAGATTGCTACGGCTGAGGTCAGAGAGGTCTTTTCCTGCTTTCTCCTCTAAGGTTTGGATGGTTTCCTGTCTCACATTCAGGTCCTTTATCCATTTTGAGTTTATTTTTGTGAATGGTGTGAGAAAGTGGTCTAGTTTCAACCTTCTGCATGTTGCTGTCCAGTTCTCCCAGCACCATTTGTTAAAGAGACTGTCTTTTTTCCATTGGATGTTCTTTCCTGCTTTGTCAAAGATGAGTTGGCCATACGTTTGTGGGTCTAGTTCTGGGGTTTCTATTCTATTCCATTGGTCTATGTGTCTGTTTTTGTGCCAATACCATGCTGTCTTGATGATGACAGCTTTGTAGTAGAGGCTAAAGTCTGGGATTGTGATGCCTCCTGCTTTGGTCTTCTTCTTCAAAATTACTTTGGCTATTCGGGGCCTTTTGTGGTTCCATATGAATTTTAGGATTGCTTGTTCTAGTTTCGAGAAGAATGCTGGTGCAATTTTTATTGGGATTGCATTGAATGTGTAGATAGCTTTGGGTAGTATTGACATTTTGACAATATTTATTCTTCCAATCCATGAGCAGGGAATGGCTTTCCATTTCTTTAAATCTTCTTCAATTACCTTCATAAGCTTTCTATGGTTTTCAGCATACAGATCCTTTACATCTTTGGTTAGATTTATTCCTAGGTATTTTATGCTTCTTGGTGCAATTGTGAATGGGATCAGTTTCTTTATTTGTCTTTCTGTTGCTTCATTGTTAGTGTGTAAGAATGCAACTGATTTCTGTACATTGATTTTGTATCCTGCAACTTTGCTGAATTCATGTATCAGTTCTAGCAGACTTTTGGTGGAGTCTATCGGATTTTCCATGTATAATAGCATGTCATCTGCAAAAAGCGAAAGCTTGACTTCATCTTTGCCAATTTTGATGCCTTTGATTTCCTTTTGTTGTCTGATTGCTGATGCTAGAACTTCCAGCACTATGTTAAAAAACAGCGGTGAGAGTGGGCATCCCTGTTGTGTTCCTGATGTCAGGGAAAAGCTCTCAGTTTTTCCCCGTTGAGGATGATGTTAGCTGTGGGCT
>NW_024423251.1:0-13300 GCF_014898765.1 Herpailurus yagouaroundi
ACACACACACACACACACACACACACACACACACACACACACACACACTCAACATAAGAATTAGAATCAAGTGCATTTTTATAGAGCTCCAAATGAAGATAAAAGACTATAGTTTGGGGAGAAAAGGATCCCAGAGACAACAACAGCAACAAGACAACAGCAGCAACTAGAGCCAAATCAGATACAAGGTTATGAGTATCGCAGAAACAAAGCCAGACCTCCCTCCCCAGCCACTCAGTAAAGACCTTTAAACAACCAAGCCAGCAATCCATCCACTGATTATCCAAGAGAAATCCTGCACATTTACATTCCTAGACTTTGCTCAATATCCCCCCAACCCACCACCAGCCTTCTGAAGCCTTACTGAATTGGGGTTGACAACCCCAATTCAGTAAGCCAGAACTCATAGAAGGTTCTACAGTGATTGGTAGATTGGTTCTCACGCACCTAGAGTGATAGCGATAGAATAGAACCCTGTGCCTGTCAGAGACCAGAGAGAATCATCTGAGATCACCCACAGAACTGAAGATTTCTCCAAGCCTCTTCATTCCCTCCAGGGCATAAGGAAGGTAAGTCTCTATCCCTCACTCACTCTCATTTAAATGGTGAATCCCTCCAACTATGCTTACACCCAACTGCTCCTTCCTCTTCAAGATTTGTCTCCTTTCATTTCCTCTGCCATCATTTCTGCCTTTGTCTTTTGCTCCAAGGGCCATTTTCCTTCCTCTAGCCCACACTAAAGCTCAAAAATGATTCAAAGGAATTGCTGACCTAATTAGAAAACATTAATTCCCTTCTCTGATGTCTACTTGCCAAACTGGCATTTCCCCAGTAAAAATTAAGTCCATATGGGCTGAGATAAGAAAACAGAAAACGCAGAACAGTAATTCAAAACCATAGAGAAAATCCAAAGCATACAGCAGGAGGAAATCTTTTGTGAAGAGGACCAAGGTGCAGAGTGGAAGGGACTTTGAAAATGAAATATCCATGTGATATATCCTCTCCTCCCACCTTATCTGTGCATAATCTATTATTCAACACTTCTGGGAGACCTATAGGGCCACCTGAACCACTAGCTGCATCCCATAAACTTTGATATGTTGTATGTTTGTTATCATTTTATTCAAACAGATTCTAGTTTCTCTTGTTATTTCTTGGATCCAATGCCTACGTGGAAGTCTTCTGTTCCATTTCGACAAGTTTGGGGTTTTCTGATTTATGTTACCTTTATAGATTTCTCATTTAATTCCACTGTTGTCAGTGAACAATATGATTTCAGTATTTCTAAATTTACTGAGACCTGTTTTATTGCCAGAATATGATCTATCCTGTTAAAGTAACTTTTGCACTTAAAAAAGAATGTTTTCTGTCATTTTCACCTATACTGTCTATGAATATCAAGTCAAAGTGATTGGTAGTGTTGTTCAGATTGACTCCAGGTTGTTTATTTACGAGGGGGGGAGCGGTTTATTTAAGGGGGTTGGGGAGGTTGGCCTAATTGTTCTATCAGTTCCTGAAATAAAATCTACAACTATGATTGTGCGCTTGACTATTTTTCCCTTTAATTCCATCAACTTTTGCCTCATGTTTCTTGAAACTTTGTTATTGGGCCCAGGCACATTTGTGAATGTCAGAACTTCCTTAAGAATTTAGCTTTTTATCATTATGAACTGCCCCTCTTAATCTCTGGTAATATATTTTGTTTTCACATCTATTTTATCATATATTAATATGACAATTCAGCTTTCTTATGATAGTTTGCATATATAACTTGTTATATCCATTTATTTCAGCTTATGTATATTTATCACTTTTATATGGCATAGGGTGGAACATTTTTTTATTTTTATTTATTTGAATCCATTCTAATAATATCTACCTTTATTTGTAGTGTTTAGTCCATTAACTAGTCCAGTAATTACTGATAGGATTAACTGTGAGTCTACTATTTTGTTTTCTACTTGACCTTTTATTTTTTGTCCTCTATTTTTCCTTTCCTGTATATACAGTATTTGAACATTTTTAGAATTCCATTTCAATTGTATCTGTTGCTATTTTTTTTTTAATTTTTTTAATGTTTATTTTTGAGACAGAGAGAGACAGAGCATGAACGGGGGAGGGGCAGAGAGAGAGGGAGACACAGAATTGGAAGCAGGCTCCAGGCTCTGAGCCATCAGCCCAGAGCCCGACGCGGGGCTCAAACTCACAAACTGCGAGATCGTGACCTGAGCTGAAGTCGGACCCTTAACCAACTGAGCCACCCAGGAGCCCCGTATCTGTTGCTATTTTAACAGATGGATATATATGTGTGTGTGTGTGTATATATATATGTATATAGTGTGTATATAGTGTGTGTATATATCTAGTGTGTATATATATAGATATAGTGTGTGTGTGTATATATATAGATATAGTGTATATACATATATAGTGTGTATATATATAGTGCATATATAGTGTGTGTATATATAGTGTGTATATGTATAATGTGTGTATATATATAGTGTGCATGTGTGTATTTATACATGTGTGTGTATGTACATATGTGTATGTATACATATGTAGTATATATACTATATATAGAGAGAGAGTAATACATGGCCTTGACTCTTCATACCCACAGAGCCAATATTACTACCTCGTATAAAACATAGAAATCTTGCACACTTATAGGTTCATGCCTTTCATCCTTTAGGTTATGATGGACATATCATACATTATAAATCCCTCAATACAATGTAAACCTTTGTGTTTTAAATGCTTACACAATTTATGAAGATATGGGGGAAAACAAAACAAACATTTCCATTTATATTTGCCCAGATATTTACCATCATTCCTGATGCTCTTCATTCTTTACTGATAATTGAATTTCTATCATTTTTTCTCTTTCTAAAGGATATCTAAAGAAGATGACTAATTAATAGGCATACAGTTTCAGCTAAGCAAGAGGACCAAGATCTGCTGTAGAACATTGCACTAAGTTTGCAGATACTCTTAACTCTTCACCTTCTAGAACTCTCCACTCTTCAGCATTGTTTTCCAGCTTCACTTTTGTAGTTCCTTAGGCAACAATAATGTATTATACATTTAAAGTTTTGTTGATTGGGTAAATCTCATGTTAAGTATTGTTATCACATAAAATATAAAGTAAAATAAAAATAAATTTTAAATAAAATATCCTTTAGCATATCTTTTAATGCTGGTCTGCTGGTGACAAAATTTCTTAGTTTATCTTGAAAATGTATTTTACCTTCATTTTTAAAAGTATTTTCAGCGAAACAGATCCTGGGTTGACAGGATGTTGTCTTTTTTTTTTTTTCCTTTTCAGTTCTTTAAAAACATTTTATTCTACCCTGGCCTCCATGGTTTCTTATGAGACGATAGTTGTTAATTAGATTGTTGTTCCCTTGTAAATAATTGGTCATTTTCTCTTTTCTCAAGATTTTCTCTTTATGACTTTCAACAGTTTGACTATAATATGCCTTGACATAGGCATATTTATCTTCATTCAGCTTGGTGTTTAACATCTTGTATCTTCAAAATATTTCATAAAACTTGGGAAAATGTTTGGTATATCTCTAAAAAAGTGTTTTTGTTGCACTATCTTTCCTCTTTCTGGTTTTCCAGTTTCCTGTATGTTGAACTATTTGATATTGTCTCACAGCTAAGATTCTGTTCATTCTGTTTTCAATCTGTTTTCTCTGTTCTTCACTTTGAATAATTTCTATTGATCTTGAAGTTCGCTTACTTTCCTGTCATGTTCATTCATCATTAAGTCTATCCAGTTAATATTTTTAAAGATTATATTAAGTTCTAAAATGTACATTATTTTGTGTTTATTTCTCTGCTAAAATTTTATCCACTGAAAACATGTTTTATTTTACTTCACAGAGTATAAGTATCTTAGTCCCTCCATGACCTTTGTTAGCTCCAACACCTGGTTGATCTTGGAGTCAGCCTCTGTAGATTTTGTTTACTTGTGAGAATGTGTTCCATTTTCTTAATACTTTGTATGTTGATTACTTTGGGATTATACATTATGAATGTTAATTTGTGGAGAATTCAAATGCTGTGTTTGTTTTTGTTTTTTTCTCCAGTGAATGTGGATTCCTTTGTTTCAGCAGGACTGGTTTGAGCTGGTCTTGAACTTCCAACACTGTTTGTTAGGCAACAACTCCATTCTCATTTCAATTATTTTCTTTAAATCTGAACTGCTGAGTCTGTTCTGCATATATATCATTCAAGGGTAAGTCAGAGATGTAGGCAGACTGAGTTTGTAGATACTCTCTGTAACTCTTCACCTTCTGAAATTCTCCACACCCTTCAGCATTCATGGTTTCCCAGCCTCACTTTTGTAGTTCCCCAGGCCAGAAAGATAGGAATTTTCCACATGAGCCCCTGCTGCCACTGCACATGGTCACTGTTTCATCTTTAGTGTTCACAGTGTCACTCAGAGGGCACCTAGCCCTAGTCTATAAGCCTCCGAGAGAAAACTTAGTGGTATAGTTGGCCATCTCCCCTCTAAGAAAACATGCACTTGTCACTAAAGTCTGTCTACTTCTGGTCACTCTCCAGTAGCTTCAGAGAGTTGTTTTTTTTTTTTTTTTTTTTTTTCATGATTTCCAGCTTTTATAGTTCTTTTCTACAGTCATATCTCTGGTAGTGTCTTACCCTGACTTACATGGAAGCAGAAGAACTTGGATCATTTGGAACACCTTTTCCCCCCTCAACTCTCACATGTAATCCTTCCAGGAATCCTGCTACTTATATCTTAAAACTACATCCATCATCTAGACGCCTTCATGACCACTATATTCTTTGAAGTCACAAACCCTCTCCCCTGGGTATCTGCCATAACCTTCTAATTGGTCTTCCTCCTAGTTTTGTTCCCCTACAGTATGGAGACACTGCAGCCAGAGCCATCTTTATAAAACACAGTCAAACCATGTCATTCCATTATTCAAAATCCCCCAATGGCTCCCCATTTCACTCAGTAAAAATCCAAGTGACCTGGACCTCTATAACTCCTTCATATCCTAATATCCTTCACCTGCACTCACTCTTCTCCAGAACACCGTCCTCTCTTGTTTCTCAAATACATGCCTTTGTGTTTGCTATCACTCGGCTGGAATGCTCTTCCCCAGAAATGTCCACTGCTCATTCTTTCAGTTCTCTAATAAAACATTTTACCAGTGGAATCTTCTCTGATCACCTCCTATAAAATATCCGACACCCTTCCTTGCTCACCCTTCTCTCTTGCTCTCCATTCTGAAACTGGCCTTTTGCCTTCAAAGTACACAGGTTGGCCTGACCTCTTACATCTTCAGTAATGTATTTGTTTCTTGTTCTATGTCCACTCACTAGAAGTTAAACTCCTTAAAAACAATGGCTTGTTCTGCTCCTTTTTGTATATCCAGATCTTAGAAGATTGTCCAATTCACAGTAAATATTCATTCAATAATTTGCTGAGATAGTGAATCAACAGTTTAAATTCATTTTGACAATGAGTGCTTTCATAAATTTGAATGTCTCTACATATTTAAATATTAATATGCACTTATATTTTCCTATTTTTTTTTAATTTTTTTTTCAACGTTTATTTATTTTTGGGACAGAGAGAGACAGAGCATGAACGGGGGAGGGGCAGAGAGAGAGGGAGACACAGAATCGGAAACAGGCTCCAGGCTCTGAGCCATCAGCCCAGAGCCCGACACGGGGCTCGAACTCACGGACCGCGAGATCGTGACCTGGCTGAAGTCGGACGCTTAACCGACTGCGCCACCCAGGCGCCCCTTTCCTATTTTTTAAATACCTCAAAAATACTTCATAACTAATGTAATATACACACAAACAGCTTAGTTCCTTTAAATATCTCTTCAAATAAATATCAGTTATCTAAAAGCAATTGGAAGTCTTATAATGCAATATTAAGGGTTTGTCCCAAGAGATTGTCCTAATGAGAGTGAGATTTATTTCTAAACCTAACATAAAGGCATGAATGGCACAGGCCTTATTTAATGTTTTTAAATCTTATCTAAACCCTCTGGGTTTGAAAGGCCCTTAACTAAGGAAAGCACACTTGTCATTCTAGGTGAACTGATGTTACCTTCTCAAGCCATTTGAGGATTCTGGATGAAAACTTTATGACCACAATACGCAGTGTTATTGGCCAGATTTATGACCAGGATGGTGTACTTTGAGGCTAGATGTATCCAGTGCGATCGTCTTCAGTTTCAGATAAACATAGTGAGCCCTTTAGAGTAATATAACAACAGCAATGCAGACACCATGCCATTCACACAGGGTGGATATGTCAGTCTTCTGGTTCAGTTTAAACCCTAAAGAACAGTAGCCTTTTCTGGCTCACTGACTGATTTTGGTAGTTGTACTTCTGTGACCCTACCCTGACTTCTTGTCAAGGTGAGTATACTCAACCCATCTGTTAACCAACTGCATCTGACCATCAGACAGAGCTTTAAGGTCTTTTTAAAGTCAGAATTCATTTTCCTCTTAGGTCTCTCCTTCTCTGATACCACTCTTCCATTCATGAAAATGGAAATCTTACTTTACTTCACTAAGGCATCATTATTTGAGAGCTTCACAGATAAATTATTCAAGTAACAAACTACAGCTGAATCAGCAGTCCCTCATTCTCCTCTCCTCTATCTTCACCATTCATCCCACTTCCCCAGTTCTTCTCAGAGCTGTGTTGTCAATTTCTCACTGCCGTAACTACACAAACCCTCTAAGGGAAGGTTGCTTGCCCTATTATTCAGACCAAGGTGGAAAAAATCTGTTTTCTTCCTGATTCCATTAAGGAGACAGTTCTAGTTTTCCTAATCAGAATTAACACTTAGCGCTTATAGGTATTAGTCACTTCACATATGATGGCCCCTTAATGTTAATAGTGAAGCAGGAACTATCCTATTTTCAGATGAGAAAACTGAGGATTGGCAAGTCAATTTCTCAAGTTCACACAGGCAGAGCCAGAACACAAAACTGAGTATGTCTCTTTTTCCTCTACACACTGCAGTGTAAAGCCACAAACACAAAATCTTAGAAATGGTCAGGAGGTCAGGTTTACAGAGCATGTATTTATCATCACAAATTAAAAATTAATTCAATTATTTAAAACCACGAACTGACCTGGTTGATGCAGCGTAAGGTACAACCTGCCCTGATTCCTTTTCAGTGGTTAATTTCATCTGTGTGGATACTGGCAAATGGAGGCTTGTCAAAACTACTCGAACTTCTAATCTCAGGAAGATTTTGACTGGCCCACAGCCAAGTCTGGAATGATCTCAATCTCTCAGTCCTTTCACAGACTGCAGACCTTGCATGACCTTCCCTTCTGCATCTATACCTGCTGCTGAGGATTGGCATGGGGAGCTGGACTCACTCCTAGCCCACATGGCCTTGATAAGGTCAATAAGGGCCATCTTTCCCAAAAGGCTCGCTGCAAGTTATCAGCTCTAAGGGCCAAAAATCATCAGAAGCAAGTCTTGAATATCTCTGTTAAAGAACTATATTCACAGAACTAGGAACAGTCATCTGAAAAAGTCCCTGCAGTGAGGATAGAGAAAAGTCAGGAAGTTAATGACAAAGGAAACTGGCCTCAGGCCAATCATCCAAAACTCCAGAAGGAAAGCAAGCTATGTTAGGGCAGTGTGACAGCAGGGGGCATGGAGCCAATCACCAGAATGAGGACATAAGAGATGTATTAAAGTTTTAAGAAGGGCTAATAAGAGCAAGACACATCCACAGACTCAGGGGGACAGGTAATGGGGAGGATAGCAAGGTCCCACGACAGTCTTGAGTCCACAGCAATAAAACCAGAGTCCCAGACGTTTACACGGCATTAAGGTGGAGACTTTTTCACAAAACCAAAGCAGGTAGGAGCCCTTTTACTATAATAATTGTAGAAAATTTGCAACACCAATAGCAAAGTTGATTTCTTGCTGAGTTATAGATCCTTAAATTCCTCCTGACAAAGACTAGAACCAATCCCAGTGCCTGGGGAATTCTAAATGTGAAGGTTCAGGTAAAGCAAAGCCCTAACCTCCTATACTTAATTTCAAAGGTTGTGTATTCCTTTAATGAGGCATCAGCAATCTTTGTCCATAAAGTACCAAATAGTAAATATTTTAGGGTTGAGGACCATATAACCCATTCCTTGTGGCAATTACTCTGTCACTATACTGGGAAAGCAGCCACAAATAGTATGTAAACAAATATGTAAACAAATGAGCATTGCAGTGGTCCAATAAAACTATTTTATCAATGTTGAAATTTGAATTTCATATACTTTTCATGTGTCATGGAACATTATTCTTTTTGTGACTTTTAATCCCTTGAACCATTTCAAAAGGTAAAAACCATCCTTACCGTACACACCATACCAAAACAGGTGGCCATCCAGATTTGGCCCACAGCCCACAGGCCCCTAACCTGCGCATTCAATGACATAGTGCGTTAGTTTCCTGTGTGAAGGACTTCTCTAGCTCCCCTGTCATTTGCAGAACTGAGAGAAGCAACAGCTCTCTAGCTGAGTGAATGGCCACACCCTTGACACATGAAGCCCTCTGCAATGTACATAGATTTATCCCTCACGTTTTTATTAAGGGAAGGTGTAGTGTAAGAGAAGTAATGTACAGGGGCGCTTTGGGTGGCTCAGTTGGTTAAGCGGCCAACTTCGGCTCAGGTCATATCTTGCGGTTCGTGGGTTCGAGCCTCACATCAGGCTCTGTGCTGACAGCTCAGAGCCTGGAGCCTGCTTCAGATTCTGTCTCCCTCTCTCTCTCTCTCTGCCCTCCCCACTTGCACTCTGTCTCTCTCTCTCTCTCTCTGTCTCTCTCAAAAACAAATGCTAATTTAAAAAAAAAGTAACATACATACCACTTTCGCACGCTTTTTTGACCTTCATTTCAAAATGGTTTTTTAAAATTTTTATTTATTTTGGAGAGAGAGAGACAGAGACAGACACAGAGCACTAGCGGGAGAGGGCAGAGAGAAAGGGAGACACAGAATGCAAAGCAGGCTCCGGGATCCGAGCTGTCAGCCCAGAGCCTGACACAGGGCTCAAACCCATGGACCGCAAGGTCATGACCTGAGCTGAATGAAGTCAGTTAACCGACGGAGGCACCCAGGCACCCCTGACCTTCATTTCAAAGTGCTATTCAGTAACGTACAGAATGGCTGCACCAACATTTATGCAAACACGTGTGTTAAAGCTCTTTCCAACTTTCAAAGTTTTTCTATGATTTATTGTTATCTCTCCCTTCTTCTTCCCCTTGGGATGATTTTCAATAATGCCATCACAGTATGAATCTAGTCGTATTTTCCAGAAAATAAAAGAGGGTTTTCCCCTTATACATGCCCATCTGTTGTTGGTGTTCTCATACAATGAGCCCAGCATTCAAAAGAAATCTCTTTAGTCTGAAATGAGTTCATGAGCCAACAAGATCCAGTGATGGGAGCCAATGGAAACAAACACATTCTTAACAACTGAACTTTTGAAATTACCCTTGTGTTTCTCCATAAATGAAAAGTTTAAGTTTTCATAGTTTTTGTTTTTGCATTTAAAAAATTTTTGTATTATAGTAACACATGTTTATTGGTATCTATCATTTTAAATCTCTCCCCTCCATCCTCATATCCTTTTGGATACTTCCAAGGTAATGACTCAAAGAAGCTTTGGGATTCTGCTTCATGTAATTATTCTTTGCTGCTGTCATACCTCCCACTAAGACATAGTATGAAAAGGTTAAAGCACACATATTAGCCCTACCTGGAAATATCTTTTTTCCAGCCTAAGAGAATTAAAATCCAAATTTGGAAAGTGAGAGGGGGGGGGGGGGGGAAGTAACCCTCTACAAAAGGGTTGCAAAGTCAAATAGGATTGAAACAAGTGCCCCAAGGTAAAAGCACTTCCCTGTTTGAAAATTCTGTATGGTTCACAATTATTCACACTAACGAAAAGCAGGAGATGTACAAAAAATGACTAAACCAAAACTATTTATAATTCCGTTGAAGATCCAATACGAGTTTCCAAAGTGTGAGGATTTATTGTCCTCTTTAAAATAATTTAATGATCTCATCACAACAAAATGCAAGCTTATACATCTATTTGTAAACAATTGGCAGAAATCTTCTCTAAAACTATGATACCACCACACAACTGCATTCTAAACAACGGTAACTAAAACAAAACTGGAAATTAAGTGAACAGATGCATCATTATGCACAGATTAAGCATAATGAAAATAATAACAATAGTCACCACTTTGGACACTAACAATTATGTCATGCACTGGACTATGTGATTTAAATGCAATTTTAATTTAATTCATTCAAAAACTTCATCAAGGAAGTAATATCCTCTTTCCTCTTTTATGGATGGTAACATGTTTTACTTGCAAAGTAACTTAAAGATTTTGAAGTCCTACTCTGTTCCTATACAGAGGGAGAAACTGGATTCCATTAGGCTGTCACTTGCCATGGGTCACACCTCATCAACAAAGCTGTGGTCAGCAGAGCCCAAGACATTAGAGCTTCCTTCCTGGTACAATCTAGTCTCCCAATGTTTTGCAGAGTTGCCCATGTAAAGATCCACAGTTGGGGTCTGCATGATGGTCATCTGTTATAGAGACCAAAACCTAGTAGACACTAAATTCTCCTGCTTCACCCATCAAATATTTGTTTGTGCACTTAACTGTTTGCCAAACATGGTTCCAAACAGTGGAGAGAACAGTGAGAAAAGCCCTGGAATACCTTGCATAATGTTCCCCAAAGTAGCATTTTTGGGGGGCAGAGAAGATCTGAGCTTTTAATACCCAGACTTCACAGGAACTATCTGTCTTTCAATAAAATACTGTTTAAATATTTAGGAAATAAAATTTAGAAAAACATTTATTTTTCTAAAACTCAAGTTCAAGTTTTTAACAAAACACTGTGCATGAATAGTCTCAAGTTGCAGTGTGAAAACAATTGTAAAACACCATAATCACATGTCAATATTTTGAAAATCATAGTATGAATACAAGGGATATTCATGCACATGGCTGGGTTACCGCTGTCTCTAAGAAGTGACATGCTCTTGCACATAAGGCAATTATTTGTTAACAACCAGATTATCTGGCACCCAGAAAAGTCTTTATAGTCTTTTTTTTTATATGAAATTTATTGTCAAATTGGTTTCCAGACAACACCCAGTGCTCATCCCAAAAGGTGCCCTCCTCAATACCCATCACCCACCCTCCTCTACCTCCCACCCCCATCAACCCTCAGTTTGCTCTCAGTTCTCAACAGTCTCTTATGCTTTGGCTCTCTCCCACTCTAACCTCTTTTTTTTTTTTTTCCTTCCCCTCCCCCATGGGTTCCTGTTGAGTTTCTCAGGATCCACCTAAGAGTGAAACCATATGGTATCTGTCTTTCTCTGTATGGCTTATTTCACTTAGCATCACACTCTCCAGTTCCATCCACGTTGCTACAAAAGGCCATATTTCATTTTTTCTCATTGCCATGTAGTATTCCATAGTGTATATAAACCACAATTTCTTTATCCATTCATCAGTGGATGGACATTTAGGCTCTTTCCATAATTTGGCTATTGTTGAGAGTGCTGCTAGGAACATTGGGGTACAAGTGCCCCTATGCATCAGTACTCCTGTGTCCCTTGGATAAATTCCTAGCAGTGCTATTGCCGGGTCATAGGGTAGGTCTATTTTTAATTTTCTGAGGAACCTCCACACTGCTTTCCAGAGCGGCGGCACCAATTTGCATTCCCACCAACAGTGCAAAAGGGTTCCCGTTTCTCCACATCCTCTCCAGCATCTATAGTCTCCTGATTTGTTCATTTTGGCCACTCTGACTGGCGTGAGGTGATACCTGAGTGTGGTTTTGATTTGTATTTCCCTGATAAGGAGCGACGCTGAACATCTTTTCATGTGCCTGTTGGCCATCCGGATGTCTTCTTTAGAGAAGTGTCTATTCATGTTTTCTGCCCATTTCTTCACTGGGTTATTTGCTTTTCGGGTGTGGAGTTTGGTGAGCTCTTTATAGATTTTGGATACTAGCCCTTTGTCCGATATGTCATTTGCAAATATCTTTACCCATTCCATTGGTTGCCTTTTAGTTTTGTTGGTTGTTTCCTTTGCTGTGCAGAAGCTTTTTATCTTCATAAGGTCCCAGTAATTCACTTTTGCTTTTAATTCCCTTGCCTTTGGGGATGTGTCGAGTAAGAGATTGCTACGGCTGAGGTCAGAGAGGTCTTTTCCTGCTTTCTCCTCTAAGGTTTGGATGGTTTCCTGTCTCACATTCAGGTCCTTTATCCATTTTGAGTTTATTTTTGTGAATGGTGTGAGAAAGTGGTCTAGTTTCAACCTTCTGCATGTTGCTGTCCAGTTCTCCCAGCACCATTTGTTAAAGAGACTGTCTTTTTTCCATTGGATGTTCTTTCCTGCTTTGTCAAAGATGAGTTGGCCATACGTTTGTGGGTCTAGTTCTGGGGTTTCTATTCTATTCCATTGGTCTATGTGTCTGTTTTTGTGCCAATACCATGCTGTCTTGATGATGACAGCTTTGTAGTAGAGGCTAAAGTCTGGGATTGTGATGCCTCCTGCTTTGGTCTTCTTCTTCAAAATTACTTTGGCTATTCGGGGCCTTTTGTGGTTCCATATGAATTTTAGGATTGCTTGTTCTAGTTTCGAGAAGAATGCTGGTGCAATTTTTATTGGGATTGCATTGAATGTGTAGTATTGACATTTTGACAATATTTATTCTTCCAATCCATGAGCAGGGAATGGCTTTCCATTTCTTTAAATCTTCTTCAATTACCTTCATAAGCTTTCTATGGTTTTCAGCATACAGATCCTTTACATCTTTGGTTAGATTTATTCCTAGGTATTTTATGCTTCTTGGTGCAATTGTGAATGGGATCAGTTTCTTTATTTGTCTTTCTGTTGCTTCATTGTTAGTGTGTAAGAATGCAACTGATTTCTGTACATTGATTTTGTATCCTGCAACTTTGCTGAATTCATGTATCAGTTCTAGCAGACTTTTGGTGGAGTCTACCGGATTTTCCATGTATAATAGCATGTCATCTGCAAAAAGCGAAAGCTTGACTTCATCTTTGCCAATTTTGATGCCTTTGATTTCCTTTTGTTGTCTGATTGCTGATGCTAGAACTTCCAGCACTATGTTAAAAAACAGCGGTGAGAGTGGGCATCCCTGTTGTGTTCCTGATGTCAGGGAAAAGCTCTCAGTTTTTCCCCGTTGAGGATGATGTTAGCTGTGGGCT
>NW_024423252.1:0-30975 GCF_014898765.1 Herpailurus yagouaroundi
TCGTGCAAATGGTATCGTACAGTATTTAGTTGTTTTTGTTTTTTTTTTAGGTGTGACTGGGTTATTTCACATAATGTCCTAAACATCATTCATATTGCAGATGTGTCAGAATTTGTCCTTTTTCAGGGCAAAATAATATTCTATTGTATGCATATACTGCATTTTAACCAGCACCATTTGCTAAAGACTGTCCCTAATCCATTGAACAGTCTTGGAACCCTTATCAAAAATTATTTGCCCATATATATTAGGATTTACTTCTGACCTTGAAATACTATTCCATTGGTCTGTATGTCTGTCTTTATGCCAGTACTATACTGTTTTAATCACTGTGGTTTGTAGTAAGTTTTGAAATGAGTAACCTCCAGCTCTGTTGTTTTCAAGATTATTTTGGCTATCGGGGGTCCCTTGATATTCCATCTGAATTTTAGGAGGGGTTTCTCTAGTTTTACAAAAAAAAAAATGTCATTGAAATTTTGATAGAAATTGCATTGAATCTGTAAATCCTTTGGGGTAGTATTGACATTGTAATAATATTAAGTCTTTCATCCCATCAACATGGGATGTGTATCCACTTGTGTCTTAATTTCTTTCAGCAGTGTTTTGTAATTTTCAATGTACAGGTATTAATCTTACTGGTTTAGCTAACACCCAAGTATTTTATTTTTATGCCAGCGTTTTTACATGGAATTATTTTTATAATTTCCTTTTCATATGGTTTATTGTTATTGTATAGAAATTCAACTAATATTTTATGTTGTTTTTGTATGTTACAGCTTTCGAGTGTCCAAAACCATGAACTAATTCTTTAGTCATATTAGTACCTTAAATCATGAAGAAAACAGTAAATACAGTTACAAACCATTGTTACAACACTAGCTTTTTTATAACTGCCCACATTTACCTTTATTTAGATCTTTCCTTCTTTCTTTGGCTTCCAGCTACTGTCTAGTGTCCTTTCATTTCACTGTGGCATGGCTCGCTGGAGCATTTTTTGCAGAGCAGGTCTCATGGTAATGAACCCCTTCAACTTTTCTTTTTCTGAGAATGTCCTAATTTTGCCAGACATAGGATTTAGTGTTTTCCTTTGCACTCTGAAAATATCAGCCCATTGCTTCTGGCCTCCAAAGTTTCTGAAGAGAAATTTGATAGTCTCACTAAGGATTCCATGCATGTGATGAGTCACCTCTCTCTTGCTTTTTTCAAAATCCTCTCATCTTTGCCTTTCAGAAGTTTGATTATAATGTGTCTTACGTAGGTCTCTTGGACTTCACCCTGGAGTTTGTTGAATTTCTTGGGTGTTTATATTCATGTCTCTCATCAAATTTGGGAAGTTAGGAGTCATTCTTTCTTCAAATATGCTCTGGCCCTTCCTTTTCTCTTCTGGTACCTCCATAATATGTGTGGTTGGTCCACCTGATGGTGCCTCCCAGCTCCCTTATGATCTGTTCAATTTTCTTCAGTCTTTCTTTCTGTTCCTCAATTTCCATGGTCTTTATAGGTAAGTTCACAGATTCTTTTTATTGCCTGCTCAAATCTGCCTTTGAATCCCTTTAGTGACTTTTTCATTTCAATTATTACACATTTCACTCTGGAATTTCCTTTTGCTTTCTTTTTCAGTTGTCTATGCCTTTATCAATATTTCCATTTTGTTCACACATTGTCTTCTTGACTTTCTCCACATCTCCGAGCATTTTTAAAGCAGTTGTTTTAAAGTCTTTGTCTAGATCTGTGATCAGGTCTTTTTCAGCAACAGTTTCTATTGATTTATTTTTTTTTTCATTTGAATAAGCCTTACTTATTGAAAACTAAATATTTGTGGGGCACCTGGGTGGCTCAGTCAGTTGCGTGTCCAACTTTGGCTCAGGACATGATCTCACAATTTGTGGGTTCATGCCCCGTGTCAGGCTCTGTGCTGACAGCTCAGAGCCTGGAGACTGCTTCGGATTCTGTGTCTCCCTCTCTCTCTGCCCCTCCACTGACTCATGCTCTGTCTCTGTCTCTCAAAAATAAACATTAAAAAAATTTTTTTAAACTAAACATTTGATTCTAATAATGTGAATGTCAGATTCTCCTTTCCCCAGGATTTGCTGGGTTTTGCTCATTGTTTTTATTGTTTGGGAGTTTTTTGACTGCCATGGGTTGATGCTCCATGTCAAGGATAAGCCTAAACTGTAAACCTAATGTTTTCTCAGGTATTTTTCTGAGCCTGCACCATTCCCTGCGCTTGTGTGGTCAGTTTCCAAGTTTCCCTGTATATGCAGTTGTTCTGTGATATCCTAATCTTTATGTTTGGGTCTTAAAGGGTGAAACGGAAGAAATGAGGTTGAAGTTACTTTAGTCAGAGCGGGGAGGGGCTTTCGGTCATGTGAGAGAGGTATATATAGTAGTGGCTGCTTGCTTCTTTGTCTGCATCTCTGTGATCAGAAGCCACAATAAAAGCACAGATCCCTGATGTTTTGAGCACAATGTGTTTTCTTCCCCACCCTCACTCCCTCAAGCCATATACCGGATGCTCCCAGAAAATGTTCACAGTTGCCTGCCGTGGGGTTAAGGTGGGAGAATGGGTAGATGTACTAAGAACTGAAATTAACAAAAATTAACTGCAATTGACTGCCTGAGCCTACCCCTGGAAGTTGTGAACCTTTAACAGATCCCAGAGTTCCAAAATAATTATATCAGACAGATTCAGGTGGTATAATTGCTAGGTGGGGAGACAGATTGCTGGTATTTCCTACTCCACCATCTTAAATTCATCCTCTGTTAATTTTTTCATACATATTAAAATATTTTATTCTTCTTTTATATATTATATTATACTTGATTAAACATTGGCCATGACCCTGAAGTACAGTATTTATAAATTAAGTTCATTGTATAAGCATGAGTTTGCATATTTATACAATCACTTCCTTCTATTTCAGTGACCTGTCTACCAGAATTTCTCTTCAAGTGGTTTACTACTACTTAGCCCACATAAAAACAGCTTCTTTTAACACTTTTTTCTCTGTGGCTCCAGTTAAGCTTTGTCTATAAATTGTGTTTAGTTCTCTTCCTTTTGCTTTCTAATATGTTTATCCCAAACAAAAATTCTTATTTTTATGACATTGTTTTTCATACTGAGCCTAGGCTATTTGAGTTTCCCTTTCCAGTTATTATAAAGTAATAATCATACAATAACAATTTACTTCAAAATTAAATTCCTTATTATAGATGAATGGTGGTCTGAAAGTATTTAATCATGATAAATATAAATATATAGGTAAAAGCTAGCTCTTCTGAGTAAGCAATGAGAAACACAGATGGAGGTTTACAAGTATAAAAAGAAATATATATGCATTACCCACATATTGTGAACTTTGCACATTTGAGCAGATACAGCATGGATTAGATAAACTCTAGGGTTCTTGGGGCGCCTGGGTGGCGCAGTCGGTTAAGCGTCCGACTTCAGCCAGGTCACGATCTCGCGGTCCGTGAGTTCAAGCCCCGCGTCGGGCTCTGGGCTGATGGCTCAGAGCCTGGAGCCTGTTTCCGATTCTGTGTCTCCCTCTCTCTCTGCCCCTCCCCTGTTCATGCTCTGTCTCTCTCTGTCCCAAAAATAAATAAATGTTGAAAAAAAAATTAAAAAAAAAAAAACTCTAGGGTTCTTTCTGACAGACTACTATTCTATGATCAATATGCTTATCTTTCAATGATTTTAAAGCACACATCCTGAGATATGCTTGTCTGGTTATGTTAGAGATGGTCAAATCTTGATATATTTATCTGTATGCAGGCATTAATGCTTCATTTATCAGGAATGACAGGAAATAAATTTTGTGAACTAAATCATTAAGCAACATTTTCAGGTCAGTACTTTTAATCCCTTTATGCACAAGTATGTTTGAGGTTTGTTACAAATTTTCTGTTGAAAATTTTCTATTGCGTATTACCGTATATCGATAAAGAACGTAATCTCATTAGGCACACTTACTGAACTGTGACAGAGTATGGCAACATCAATAGTTCTGGGGGTTTGTAGAGCTATTTGCCTCTATACTATCTGACTCCAAAATAATGAGATAAGACCTATTAGCTAAATTATATGTATGTTAAATCCACTTAGAAGAACTTGACTGATTTTCCAAAATTTGTTTTGTCTAGTTTTTCTGTTGACTTCTGCTGCTCTTTCCTGTTGTCATTGTGTTTGCTGGTAATTTTTTTTTTCAGAGAGCACAAGTGGGGCAGGGGCAGACAGAGAGGGAGACAGAGAGAAAGAATCCCAAACAATTTCAGTGCAGAGCCTGATGCAGGGCTTGAACACATGAACTGTGAGATCATGACCTAAGCCAAAGTCAGATGCTTAACTGACTGAGCCATCCAGGCACTCTTGCTTCTTTAGTTATATAAAATAACCTCGGTAATGACATAAGGTTCTCCAAGTTAAAATACCTGAGTTAATCGATATTTATTTGCTGCTCAGGTGTTTCTTTCACTTATCCCTTGCTTTACTCTATATTCTAAATTCTGATGTTATTGGCAAAGGAAACTGAGACTTTAGAGTGTTCTTCAACTTTCTCTGAAAAATGTGTATTGCAGTAACTCTAACATTCACCATTATTAATCATTTTATAAAGGTATTTTGACAGCAAAGCTATGTTAGAGTTAGAAGGAATTTCACTGCATACTATGACAGATGTAGGAGAGGAAGGAGACAATTACCAGATCTTACCTCGCCATCTTACCAACACAAGAACATACTCCATCAAGCTTCCCCTCTCTCTTACTACATTGATTTTTTCCTTCTTCTTTATCATTTCCTTGCAATACAAACACCCTGTTATTCTCCCATCTTAAAAATAGTTAATCCTACCATCCTCATCACCACTCTCCCATTTCTTAGTCTCTTTGGAGCAAAAGGCCTCCAGAATTGTCTATACTCAGTATTGGCAATTCTTGCATCTCATTCTCCCATTCTTTAATCTGGCTTTTGTCCTCCTGTAGTTAATCTTGGTCCTCATTTAACTCAGCATACCCTCAGCATTTGACAGATTTAATCTTTCCATTCTTCTTTACATACTTTCTTAGCTTGGATGCAAAAACATTTTCCTCATTGTTCAGTTACAAGATGAGTAAGTCTGGGGATCTAATGTACCGCATAGTGACTACAGTTAGCAAATTTTAAGTACGCAATAGAGTATTGTTAAGAGCAGATATTAGAAGTTCTCACCCCACACACAGTAAGTGGTGACAGTGTGAGGTGATGCATGTTAATTAACCTTATTGTGGTAATAATTTCACAATATACATGTATACCACATCATTATGTTGTATGCTTTCACGCTATACCATGTTATATATGAATTTTATCTTAATAAAGGTGGGGAAAATATCTAGCACAAATTCTAGCATTGAAGAAATATTTGATAAAAAAAATTGAGAACTTATCTTAATATCACAGTACAAAACTAGTGATAAACCAAGCCACAGAACAGGAAATATTTGTAATAAATATATACTACCATAAACTCTGCATTAATTTTCTGTAGCTACCACCATGAATAACCAAAAACCTAGCAGCTTAAACAATGCAAACTCATCTCTTACAATTCTATAGGTCAGAATTTTGTCACGGCTCCCACTGGACTAAAATCAAGGTATCTGTAAGGCTGTGTTTCATTCTGAAGGATCTAATGATCCATTTTTTTGTTCATTTGGATTGTGGGCAAAATTCAGTTGCTTGTGGTTGTAGGATCAACATCCACATTTCCTTGCTGTCAGCTGAGAGCCATGCCCCAGCTTCTTAAGGCTGACACATTCCTTGGCTCATGGCCCCTTTATTTCATCCTCAAAGCCAGCAATGGTGGGTCAAGTCCTTTTTATGTTACCTCTCTGATCCTTTCTTCTGCCTTCCTCTTACACTTTGAAAAAACTCATTAGTAGATTGGGCCACCTTGATAATTCAGCATCTATCTCAGGGTCTTTAACCACCTTAGTCACATCTGCAAAGTCCCTTTTGTCATGAGAAGTAACATATTCACATGTGCCAGGGATTCAAATGTGGACATTTGGGGAGGCCATTAACCTACCTACCTCAGATCCATATCCAGACTATTAAAGTAACATCTATAGGTCAATATGAGAAAGACAAACCAATAGAAAAAGAAATGGACAAAACGACTGGAACAGGTACATCACAAAGAGGATATCTAAATGGCTATTAACCTTGTAAAAGGTTAATAAAAAATTTCTAGCCAATAAAAAATGACAATTAAAATCACAATGCAATTATACTCCACAGGCAACAGAATGACTAAAATCTAAAATAAAGACAGTTCCAATTATTGGCGAGGACATGGAATAATTAGAATTCAAATCTTGCTGATAGATATGTAAATTGGTATAATCACTTTGGCAAACTCTTTGGCAGTATCCACTAAATTTGAATGTAAATCAACTCTGTGACCCAGTAATTCCACTCTTAAGTATGTATGCAATAAAAAACACCTATATAGATGCACTGGAAGATGTAAGAAATGTTCATAAGAGCTATTTATTATATCAAGAAATTGCAGCAAATCAAATCTTTATCAACAGGAGAATGGTTAAAGTGTATCATCATCATACAATACAATATTAGCCAGTAATAAGAATGTAGGATCTATAAATACGGATATAACAAAATATGCCAGATGCGGGAGTACATAATATTTATTTATTTATTTATTTATTTATTTATTTATTTATACATACACACACACATACATACATACATACATACATACCATAAGGCTAGTCTTTGGTGTTACACGTCAAGATAGAGATTTTCCTTGGTAGGAAGCAGTGACTAGGAGGTGGCAGAAGGGTAGGGTTACAGGTACTAGCAAGAGCAGGTTTCTTGATCTGAATGAGGATTACTCTGGTAAGTTTATTTTGTGAAAATTCAGTGATATCTGTATGTTCTATGCATCAAAAAATAATTACATCACTTCTTTAAAATCCTGCAATGACCCCCATTTTTTTCATAGTAAAACCCAAAATCCCTGTAATGGATTCATGTTCTACACACTCTGGCCCTCCTTTACCTTTCTGCTCTTATCTCTCACTATCCACCTTGCTCGCTCTGCCCCAACCATATTGGACCCCAGTTGTTTCTGATGTCAGTTCCTCTCCCACCTGAGAGCTCCGGTGCTATCTTTTTGGTCTTCCTGACAAGCTCTGCCCATATATTAATCTTACTATCCCACCAACTTCCTTTAAATATTTGCTCAAAAATCATTCTTTTGGCAAGGCCCACCCTAATTCTATGCAACACAAGCATAAACCCTGGCTATCCTGATGTTCCCTACACTGTTCTTTTTTTCCCCCACTACAGCATTATCTATTATATATTTTATTTAGGTCTTTTGTTTAATGTCTCTCTATTCACTATAAGCTATCATTTCCATGAAAGCAGAGATCTTATATCCCAAGGACCTTGTGCCTCATACGAATTGAATGAACTAAGTAAATGAATTCATCAAACAGGGCAGTCTGAGATGTGTTTCTCTATTTAATGATTACTAGAGCTCTAAGAGATAAAGATAGGTTTTACCTTAAAACACTGTCCACAGTTAGCTGTTTACCAAATGAAACAGACCAGAATTATGAGCTGGGTAGTTTCTATCATTCAATAACAAGCAGCCTGCCCAACAATTAGGTATGTGCTTGTAAGAAAAGAATAACTTAGTATTTCTCATTGCACAAAAGAGTTAAATAGCAGGCCTGACAGCCATCTTTAGAAAGGCTTGCTTACAAGGCTGGCTCTTGGCTGAGATCTGGGAACTTCAATTTCAGGAGTGTCCCTACTGTTCCCTAAGCAATAACGGAGGCTTGTCTTCTAGGCTGGGTAAACAATGTGGTTTATGCTAAATGCTCACTTATCTTCTCAGAGTCTGAAATTTGGGTATATGCTAGACAGAGATCCAATCCCCAGTAAAAATCCTGGACCTAAAGTCTCTACTTTTCTGACAGACAACATTTTACACACATTGTCACAATGCAGTGCTGGGATAATTAAGCATGTCTTATGTGACAACATGAAGACAGGGCTCCTCAAAGTTTGTAGTTAGTTTCCTCCACAATTTGTCCCATGTGTACAAATCTTAGCCATGAGTACAACTATATGCTGAGTCCTATGAGTCTTCCTTATCACCAAACCTGAGGAGGTTTGCAGAGACCTCTGTGACACAGTCATCATACACAAATAAGGTAGAGAACTTTTTCTACATTCTCATTTTATGGCTCAGAAAACAAAATTTCTAGGTTGTAAAGGAATGCAGATATTGTGATATACAGACTCATTCATTAGGGAGATGCTGCAGCTACTAGGTCAGAACTTGGCTGTTGAGAATATAAAAATGTAAACTTGGTGTGAATGTCCTGCTCCCAAATACCTCTAAAAAAATAAATAAAAAAGATTTTCATGCAGACAAATAATATCTGAGCTGCTTCTGACCATCTGTACCTAGGTGCCCACAGAGACCAGGAATATGCCATGCACAGTCAAGTCTGGAAGGATCTGAGGCAATATGGAGTACATTGTCCAGACCGCAGGAGACAGCAGCTGTCCAGAGATGAGAGTGTGACCATGTAGGAATCAGAGCCCAATGCTGCAAGGGCTTTAAATTTCCAACAGAAATTAGAAAAAACATTTATTTTTTTAATGTTTGTTTATTTTTGAGAGAGGGAGAGAGGTGAGGGGGGAAGGGGCAGAGAGAGAGGGAGACACAGAAATTGAAGCAGACTCTATCAGCACAGAACCCATAGTGGAGCTTGACCCCACGAACTGTGAGATCATGACCTGAGCTGAAGTCGGACACTCAAGCTACTGAGCCACCCAGGCTCCCCTAGAAAAGCATTTTTAAGTGAAGTTTTCTAATATTTAAACGTTGGCAACAAAGTAAAACAATTTTTAAAGTGGTCAAACAAAATATTTTCTATGTCTCAGAATCTCTCATGTCAGACATGAAAATTTATGAAGGTATGTATTTAATTCATACATACATTTAATACATTTAATACATTTAATTCTAAGCCTTCAACAAAAGAAATATAAACCACATTTCAACATAAAAGTACTATAAAGATCTGGGATCATTAGACAAAATAATCATAGCTCTTGCTTAGCAGTGATTTGCTTTCAAGTAATTCAATTAGAAAAGTTCACAAACAATAGCAAAGAGCTGACATCATTGGATGTCAGGAATAAATTAAAAGGAACAGAGTGTTTATTATTTTAGCTCTTAGAATGGCAACCTTCACTTTCACACAGATGCCAAATGCTAACATCTCTATATCTTTAGCCCAAGACACAAATATACAAGTGGTCAGGCCCTCAGCAGAAGAGCTGACCCCTCCTCATTAATCCAACCCCCCCTTATCCCCAGAACAAGCTACATTACAGATACCACATGGCTAAAGATCTGGTATCTCCAGGACTGTGATAATGCACTCAACCATTCTGAGGTTGTCAAGTGTTGTAACTATAGGTTTAAGACAATCATTTCCCCCCCTTCTCTTACCATTTGCCTTTTCGCTGGGTTATTGATTTGCTTTCCAAACCAATTCAAGAAATATACACCTTTGTAGAATTTTTATTATCTTTTCAGTAGGCTCCTAGTGGAAGTTTGAATTCCCTAAAAACTGGACTGCCAGTCAAAGTACGATCTTACGATCCTGTCCATTTTTAATATGGTGTGACTCTAAATGGACCATTTATCTGCTTGTCCAGAAAAAGCTGAGGAGGTAGAAAAGCAACATAATCAGAAGTAAAAATGCTCGTGTCATTATCCCAAATACACATGTTGATGGTAACTATTCTGGGCAGTTTATTTTGCTCTTCCTCCTTGCTTTCAAGGTTGTAACTCAACGACAGACTTCTCCTTACTAAAAATAAACCATTTGTCTTTCAGAAATTAACTGAAGATGCCCCAGATTTGTGTGAGGCTGTATATCTTGCAGTACAAAATCTCTAAGAGCTGACTTCTTCAGAAGTTCTAGAGAAAGCTAAGATGCTCAAACAACTCCAACTTGTGCATATGTCTGTGTGTATACGTTCAATCTACTACTCATAATATAGATCCTAATTCAAGAATAGAAAATATTTGCTTTATTACAAGTTGTGATTCAAAGTATAATTTTAAAACTGTCATCTAATTTCTATTATTTTTTCTTTTAAAATATACACTCCTTTCATGATATTGATAGGGTTAAGAATGAATTTTTAGAAAATAAAAATCAAAGACACATTTGACCATTATTTCTTCAAAAAATAGTTTCAGAATCACCTTTTGTTTTGGTTTTGGTTTTGAGTAGGGGAGCAAAACAGTATGTTCATCATTTGAACACAAGAATGAGGCCTTTGAGCTGGGTCAAGTTGACTGGGTCTTAGAAAGTCACAGTTTTATTTCAGGATGTTCAATGCATTGTCATTCATCACAGAAGAAATTAGAATGGTCTCAGTTAGGGGCACCAGGAAAAGTTCTGTACAGAGATTCATTCTATCACATATTGCCCCCAAATGTTTTTGCAAGAAATTCTACAAGTTGGTGATTCTTAGCCTTATCACGCATTTTCCCCCATTCTGTGTCCTACTGTAAAACGCAACTACCTCTGCAAGAGTAACAAACCAAGTGCCTTACACCTTTATCTAAACAGTGCTATACCATCAGATTACTCTTCTCCTCAAAAGAAAACCTAAAAGTATTCCCTGTCCTGGTGTCAGGGCTCCTGAGAAGGTGAGGAGGGTGGGGAGAGGAGGGAGTTTGGAGATGAGTGCAAACAAATTTACCTATTTCACACATTCCCCATTGTTGTAACAACATTGGAAAGTCTTCCCTAAACTTAAAATATTACCTCTCAAATTTTCATTTGAATTACCTTAATTATAATGAAATTTTACTAATAAAATAATGCATTTTTACTAATTTAAACATGGCACTATTAGTAAAAGCAATATGTTTTTTGTTCTATAAATGACTTTTTATACCTTTTGAACATAGGAGTGGTGAAAACTTATTTCTGGGTTTCCAACATGGGCCTGTCTGACACAACCAATTTTATGCTTATAAGGAACGCATATTAATTCTAAAGAAATAGAGGTTAGAGGGGAAAATACTGACATTAAATACTATTGACCCTTGTTCTAGTTCCCACTCAGTTTCCAGCTCTAGAATTTTCCTTCTTTTCTTCCCTGAGAGGATTTAGCCCTAAATGTATCAAATATATATTCAAATGTCTCTTCCCTGGGTACAAGAGAGTAAGTATCTGTAAAGGACAGAGTTAATTTACAATTTGACTGGGAAAAACCTATCCTTAGCTCTGAGAATTCTGGATGTCAGCTTTGACCTTTGGCCAAGATAGATACAATGGGATTTATGATGTACAGTTTAAAGTCTAAAACTCCCCTGGAAAGCCCCCCAGTTTGTTTACTAATGGTTTTTCCAATGTAACTTGTTAGCCCGGCTGCTTTGACTGCATGACTGGAGGGGTGTAAATATTCCTCACACAGACTTTGGTGGTTTAATTCGGAGCCAAGTGTGTCCTTAGGGGAATAAAGGCCCTGCAAAGTTTGCACATGGAGGTCTATCAGTTCCCCCCAATACTTGTCTGTTTCTCTTTCTCTTGCTGCATTGGATTACTTACCTGTAAATAAAAACCCTATAGAAGTATGCTCTGTTGAGTTTGGTGAGTCCTTTTCGGCAACTGAACTTGTGGAATCACCAGGGTGTCTTAATACACAAACTAGTAATCTTTCAACATCATTTAACATAGCCTATAAAATTGAAATCAGCCTACACAATTCCTCTTCCTGATTTAGGAGTGATTATATGCAAATTATACTCTGACCTTCTTTGGTTCACAAATGATTCTTATTTTGTAATTATTTTCCCCCAAACTAAAAATGTTATTTTGTTGTTTGTACTCTTTGACACCCCACATTATATATAATTCTAATATTGATAGACTTACATTGCACACCTAAAATAACATTGGCAGGTAAATTACATACCCAAAATTCTGATACTTAATATTTCTTTGATAATACTGTTACAATCATGTGGGAAATGACTTTGCCACCAAGTAGAACGTAACTGCCACAGAACAGGATAGAGTCATGAAAGGTAAGCATGGAAGAATTTGAGGGCTAACAAAAGCATCAGCAAAGAATGTATTTGCTGCAGATGAAGTTGAAGAACAGGCTAAAAAACAAACAAACAGGTTGTACCTGGAATACCAAAGTAAAAGAAAAAAAAAAATGTACTAACCCGGCTGTATCAATTAAGAGGACCCATTTGGAATTTCCCCTTTCTTCAGTATTCTGGAATCTGTCCATCGTCTTAAGTGGGAAATGTCTGTTCTATCCAGACTAACAGCTCCTACCAGAGCCTCCCAGACAGGACAATGCTTGGTGAATGGCGAAATTGTCCTCTAGCTAGAAATTACATGTAACCAGAACAGGTTCACTCTTCTAGAAAATGAGAGTCTAGGGGCGCCTGGGTGGCGCAGTCGGTTAAGCGTTCGACTTCAGCCAGGTCACGATCTCGCACTCCGTGAGTTCGAGCCCCGCGTCAGGCTCTGGGCTGTTGGCTCAGAGCCTGGAGCCTGTTTCCGATTCTGTGTCTCCCTCTCTCTCTGCCCCTCCCCTGTTCATGCTCTGTCTCTCTCTGTCCCAAAAATAAATAAATGTTGAAAAAAAAAATTAAAAAAAAAAAGAAAATGAGAGTCTACATCTCCTCTTAAGAGAACAATGCAGTGATTGACACATCTAAGGCAACTTCCAAAAATACCTGTTGAACTTCAAAGTTAGCTTAAGGGCATCCAGAAAAAATGAACAATCAACCATGGATCAAAAGGAAAGCTCTGACTAAATCATTTTGTAGAGAGAGACATTCTCCTTGCACTGGCATTTCAGTTACTATCACTGGCCCCCTTCCCTACTTTTCAGGATGCCTCAACAGAGAATCCTGTTTTCCTCCGATACCAAGGACAACTTCATTCATAAGCATATGGAAATATGAGGAGGATTCATTCCCTTGCTGTTTTCCATTTTTACCTATTTAAATTCCATGAGAACTGGAATTCAGAGAGTTTTGTTCATCCATGGTATTTAACAGCCTTTTAAATTCTTAATAATTATAAAAATTTTGTGTCATTTTGGTTTGATATTTCCCCATGATAATAATTTTACCACCTATCAGTCTTAGCATCTCAGGTGAAATAAGGATTGCGGTGGTGTTGATCTGAGTACTTGCCTGACCACAGCGAATCCTTGGACAGTAGTGGTTGAATCAAAGATGAAACCCAAGCTTTCTACCACTTAATGACAAGTTATCACACTGTACTTGATCTTCTCATTATCTACTTTAATTTTCTATTTTTATGATTTAATACTAGCACCATACTAGGGTTATAGAAGGAAACCAGCAGTGTCCACTCTAATATTTTCTTGAAAATCTTTACTCAGTTATTCTTACCTATTCAATTATAAACTATAATTTTACCTGTGCATAATATAGTTTTTAAATCCAAGCCACACTCATCCCAGTTACTCGCCTAGCAAACTGGACATCTGCACACTCTTCACCCTACCCTGGAACTAATAAGCAATACCACTCTTGGAAAGAGTCTTGGCAGGTCCGGACACTAGGATGAACTGCCGAGTGCTTCAGAGACACAAAGACAGAGCCCTCACCACCCATTTAAAAAGGCTCTATGACTTTCCACTCACCCCTTAACATCTTAGCCACAAAGAGATTACTCAAGTTACTAATGACATGCCTTGTATTCTAGTCTAATTATTAGGACCCATTCCCCCTTATTCCCATTAACCTTGTTTCACACAGGCTAGACACTTTTTCACTTTTCTGCCTCATTTTTCTCAGGATGCCTCACTGGGCTTGATGCTCCCATTATTTCTTTCCTATAGCCCTTAACAGTTTGCCCAGCACCACTCCCCTTGGATGTGACCTTCAGCCTTGGATATCTACCTCAATCTGGGACTGGTTTGAATTTGCCATGTTCCTAGTAGAACCTGATGTATAACTTCTACTCCATGCCTTGAATTGAGATTCCAGTTCCCATCACTGTCCTCTTTCCTGTGCAAACTCCCTTATCCTCAACTCAGCCTCTTCCCTCCTAACATGCTACCCAGCTGCAGGTATTTCAAACTCTGCTATAAGTTTACACAACATACCCACCCTATCACCCTTCTACTTAAAAATTCCTCTGAATTCAACTGCTAATTTCTTGCCTTTACCTGCTTCTGCAACACCATTAAGAGAGATATTTCAAAGGTTTTTTCAGGCCAGTCTTTATGGTCTGTCATTTCTACCACTACACCGCTCTTCCCTTTTTTATTCATTGAATTCTATCAGACCTGATAAAAGGTTTTGTAAAGCTTGCATTCGGAAAGCACAGTTTTCTGCCAGAACTGATCATTTTCTGACTAACTGGCTTTTAGGACTTATGAAGTCAGCTAACATGGTCTGTGCTTTTCAGATTCGGGCCTCCCTGCTTCCTCTCTATACTTCAGGATCGATGCAGTTCTGTTTAATTACCCCTCACCCACCTCCAACCCTCCTTCTCTTTGGTCATCTCCATTTACGGCTGTATTGGTAACCTGCACAATCTGCTCTTTCATCTTCTGCCAACATCCCCACATCCATAGGAGATCTGAAGCAGGCAACACAGGAAAAGAGATGGGGAATGGGTTAGATACCAATGAAGCAGACTAAATAGGAAGGCAGCTGAAGAGACAGAAATGCTGATGGTAAATCACCAACTTGTTTTTCATGAGCATGTCTGAGGGTGTCATACAGATTATGAAAATAAAGTTGTCCTGCTACATAAATTAGAGTTCTGGTGTAAATTATCTACAGATTTATAACCTCAAAGAACTTCTGAGGAAATAGAACAGGCTCATTTAGATGTACTATATATGCTTAAAAATAAAGGAAAATATCAAACAAAATAAATCTGAAAAAATACTGTATGATTTGGGGATTTGCATGCATACACATATGCATGGGAAGGGAGACGTAAACACAATCATATCATCATATACAAATACTAATATCTCACTTTAGGTAAGGACAAGTAAGGTTTACTGTTTTACTAAAATGTTTTCTCCAATGTATATGATAAAGGAAAATAGTTTTCATGAGTAAATCATCAGTAAAAGTATAGTCTAGTTTTATTATTCCTCTTATTGCAAATTTCCATTCTACCATATAAAAACACTGAAGCAAATTTGAGGGAAGGAGACTCTAACTAGATTAATCATTCCCAAGAATAGAGTAAAAAGCTTCAATAACTGTTTCAAAGATAAAGTTTGATCTGCATATGAAGTTCAAGTTAAATATGTGACTTCAGTTTGAAGATCATTATAAGGAAAATAAAAAGCTTACTCTTACAAAGCTTATCACTTTACTGAGAATGAAATGATGTGCACAGTGCCACACAAAGAAACAAGCTTCAATCACTTTAGTTCTTAGAAACTTCTGCAAATGTAAGCTTTTTCTATACTTTTCTGAAAAGATACTTACAGGTAAAATGCTAAGCTATTTTCCTGATCTGGTTGAACAACTGTGGAAAAACTAATGAAATCATTTCTCTTTACAAAATATGCTTTCAATGCTTTCCTCCCTTGTTACTTAATGAAGGAGTTCAGTTAATAACAGGCAAAAGCTTGGCTTCAAGTCTTAAAATCATTCTTCTGACAAGAATTCATTGAACTGGAATCGTGTTTATTTTTATGCATGCATACATTATCCCAAAATGGATATGTAAAATGCAGTAATTATTGTTCTTGATAAACATGAATTAGAGAACATTCATCCACTTGTCTTTTTGATTCATGAATACTTATCAGGTATCTTCCAGAAAGATGCTCCAGAAGACTTAACTACTATCGTTACTACTTAGGTACCTGATCTCTAGAGAACAACCAAAAAACTCAAATATTCTAACATTTGAAAGGGAATTCTAAAGGCTACCAAAATTCAAAAATGTCTTGAACTTATAAACATGATCACACCTCCTATTCTCTAACAGTTTATAACAGAAATGAGTTGTGTTTGATAAGAGATATGTAGTCATCAAACTTGGTGCACATGCCTGCCTGGGAATAAACATAGTCCTGAGAACCTAGGCCCTCATTGGGAGGAAAATATTTTTCTCAGCTTTTCTTAACCTACTTTATACTGTATGTGTGACAATGCCACACCATACAACTAACACTCTCTCCTTCACCTTGCAAAACATTTCCACAAATCACATGTCTTTATAGCTAAATAAAACAACTCTAACTCCAAATTAACTCGGAGAGAAAGCATCCTCTGAAAACAAAGGAGAAAACTGGTCTAATAACACATATTTATGTCCAGTGAGCTACAAAGATCTTATACTAACATGTGACATCTTTAAAATTCTTGGCCCAAAGAATATTTTGTATTGTTTTTATTTCAACTGCAATCTAGAATGCAAACTTGTTTTCAATGAGAGACAACTTCCAGACCTACGTGTCTTTGGCTGTAATTCAGAGACCTTATGACAATACTTAAAACAGCTATTAAAAGTTATATTTTCAGGGCTCCTCTATGGCTCAGTCAGTTAAGCATCCAACTTCAGCTCGGGTCATGATCTCACAGTCCATGAGTTCTTGGTGCTGACAGGTCAGAGCCTGTTGCCTGCTTCAGATTCTGTGTCTCCCTGTCTCTCTGCTCCTCCCCCACTCATGCTCTGTTTCCCTCTATCTCAAAAAATAAACATTTTTTAAAAATTTATATTTTCAACTGTGATAGAAGGGAAGTACCCGGAAGCAGGCCAGGTAGAGAGGGTCACCTGACAGAAGCTGATTCCTTTAGCAGGGAGACACAACCAGCCCATGATAACCCTGCAGGGAGGGAGCTGGAGAAAGGAGAATCTTGACTTCTCCTTCTTATCTCCCATCTGTTGTACTCTCAAAGTTAGGGAGGGAGAGCTTGTAGTGGTGTTCCAATTGATCAGTGTAGGAGCACACCGCAGATTGGAAAGGTAGAAGAGTGGATGTAGAGAAGCAATGGAGACCAAGCTTAATCACCATGCAAAAGTCACAACTATTAAAGTAAGAGGGGATGGGTGTTAGAGAGGCAAATGATGACACACCAAATTCATTAAAGGTCTAAATGAATCAAGGTTTCATATGGCCATTTGCAATCACACTGACTCGAACTTGTTCACAGAGTTTACTGTAGAAATTTTCTTTGGCTAAGAAAAGCTATGATTTGGGATGCCTGGGTGGCTCAGTCAGTTAGGCATCTGACTGCTCAGGTCATGATCTTGTGGTTCATGGGTTCGAGCCCTGCGTCCGGATCTGTGCTAACAGCTCAGAGCCTGGAGCCTGCTTTGGATTCTGCGTCTCTCTCTCTCTGCCCCTCCCCTACTTATGCACACTCTCTCTCTCTCTCTCTCTCTCTCTCTCTCTCTCTCAAAATATAAACATTAAAAAAATTAAAAAGAAAAGTTATGATTTTTCTTGGCCATCTTCATATCTTCATAGAACTCCACATATAACATATCGAGTGTATCCTTTATGGACCACAAACATGTGAAGAATGTTCTGGAACAGGTATGACAAGAATAAAGGCAACTTCAACTTTTATAAAAGTCACATTTTCAAAACAGCAAAGAAGATAAGCCTAGCCCATGTTTACAAAAACACAATGCAACAATTTCCCATGACTGTTAGCTTGAGCATGCAAGCAAACCATGCCCATATCAAAAAGGAAAATATTCATTTTTAAGTCAAAAGAGCTAATTTCTTTATAGTTATTGATAATAGATGCATATTGGCCATTAAATGTTTTAAAATGTTCTAGAGGTCTGGACTTCTAACCAGACATTGTGTTGCTTATTGCTTCTTTGTAATTGATGGAGCAGGTTGAATTAAAGAAGATGAATTCTGCTACTAAAAATATTCCACAAGCAAATGGCAATGAAGGAACAAGAGAAAGGCATCAGAACTGAAGCAGCAAGACATATTTCCAGGGAATTACCCTGGGATCCACGATAATTAGCAAACCAGATGGATTCATATCACTCTCTACACAGCTGCCACGTCTGCCACTCCACAAATGTCTTGGGTACGTTTAGCATCCACTCAGAATGTGGTCACACCTGGGAGCTTATTAGAAATGCAGAATCTCAGACCATATTTCAGGCCCACTGAATCATAATCTGCATTTCAACAAGGGCCCTAGGTGATTTGAAAACATGATAAAGTTTGAAAAGCACTATTTCAGAACATAACTGAAAATTCTATGACAACATTTTTTTCTTAATTCAGGGCAACAATGCCTCACAATGATTACATCAGACAAACCACCTCTTCAAGAAAGGGAACAGAGAAATCCCAGAGAGGAGTACAAAGATTTTTTTCTTCAATGTGTGGGGTAAAAAAATTATTGTCCTTTTACCCTCTCACTGATGACTCCATAATTTCTGTACAGAAGGAGGGAATAAAGAGTTTATGTGGAAGTGTGCATATTCTCTAAGATTGAGAAGACATCTAATATCTATACAAAGACTGGGGAAATCAATGGATATAAACACCTGGAAAATTCTTCTGCCTTGGAAATACCAGCAAGTTATTTTTACCACTTCTAGGTTATTTACTTTTTGTTTTTATCACTGAATTGCGTACAAGTATCCTCAGGAGAGGAAAACCAATATCAATGCTTTTAATCAGATGCTACATTTATGAAAAATTCCATCTGCAAATAGAATAGCAGTTGAGAAGACCCCTAATTGTTCTTGATTCAATCAAGGCATTTTCCTTTGTTGTTCTGAATTTGCATTTTCAATTTTTGGCAAAGGTAGTTAAGTAAAAAGACTTGAAATGCATTTCAGCTACCCATTCATTCACCAAATGTTTATGGAATATCTACTATACTCTAGGTTGTGTGTAGGTACTAAGTGCTAGAAATACAGTAATGATTAAGATATACCTCCTGTCCCCTTAAAACATGGCCAGTGGAGATAGCATACAAACAATGAAACTGAGAGGTGTTAAGTGCACAAGACACTAAAATATCACAAAAAAATCGTCATAATAGAGCAAAAAAATGACCTTTGACTTTGATTTCACTACTCTATATATTTTTCATTAAGTTCTATTAGCCTTTGTATGTCATAATTATTTAAATCTGGCTTACAACTATCTCAGTGCATGCTTTTAAAAGCATCCCATTATAAAGGGCTGTAAAAAGTAGCCACACATAGTAATTAATTGTTGCTAGGAATACCTACAGCTGAATATTTTGTAAACAGGCCAAAATATAGAATTCCAAATAAATGTCGTCATTGCAAATGTCACCTTGAGTGGTTTATACTTGTTCAATCTATGTATTCTACAGTACTTACTAAAGTTTTAAATATATATTTAAGAGTGATTGGCTGTTAATATCATTTACAAATAAAAGTCTTATAAAATATAACTTTTAATTGCAAGGTACAACATTTGATGATAATGACCATGTAGAGAAAGGTAATTAAATCAGTTGTAATGAATCATGAAAGTAATTGGAAGAAAGGAAGGACATACAACCTTTTGCAAAGCTGGTTTTACGGAAAACACAGAAAGAATGAACATTACCATCATGGGGCTAGCGCAGCTCTCAGCCCCAATCTCACCTGAGATCAAAGATACTTTTACATCAGTTGATAGGATGGATCAAAATCTTCCCAAGTAGAAGTATGTTCTGGAAGAGTCACATGTTGGTTTTATATAACATTCTATTAGGTAGATAAATAAATAGGGACTTCAGCATGCTTCTTAGTCTTCTTAAAATAATTGTGAAGTTGAAACTTCCAATGACATTCCGTTGAAAGTATTCCTGAATGGCCCACATTTGGCCATTCTGTTGGGGTTCAGATGGCTGTGGACTATTACTGTAGGAGATGTGAGTGCATATGCATGGACATGTGTATATGGGTATCTGGAGACTCTGATCTTAGACCGCATTTTTAGAAATAGCACTGAGATTTTTTGTCACAGTGCTTAAAATATTTTGCAAGATTCTTTTCTAAGTTAACCTCTTAATCATCTTAAATGAAGCAAATCATTTTTCTGTCTCTGGGTAAATTTGATTTTTAAAATAGCCAAGAGTCATTCAGATCCAAATCTGGTGAGTTACATATATAATCATGAGAGAGATTTCTTTTAACAAAATCAGGCCATGGAAAAAACTATGATTACAAGATACTGAGTTTCTTATAATGCTTACAAACCAATTTCAAGGCCATCCTCAATTTCAAAAAATGATAGTAATATTGGAATAAACATAGGCATCAAGGGCCATCACTAATATTTTCTAATATTTTGTTCTAAAGAACTGTTAATATGAGTTATTATGCATACCAAGACATAGTTTATCCCTTCTATTTTATATATGTAAATAATCTGATAGCAAACATTTCAGTTGCTTTATATGATGGTATTTTCCCCTAAATCGAGTTAATTGTGGGAATTATAACTTAAATTCATATTTGTAGTTCATAAGTTCCTGGCACAGGACTGACATCCAATAAATGTGAAAGGGGTATATGAGTAAAATGAGTAATTTGGTAGAATCCACATACAATTGGACTACATCATATGTGAATGAACCAAATTCTATACTAGTCTGACCTAAAGAAATCTTACATCTGTCAAAAAAACCCCATACATATGAACATAAACATAAACATAAATAAATAAAACTGTTAGGGCTCCTGGGTGGCTCGGTTGGTTGAGCGTCCAACTTTGGCTCACGTCACGATCTCAACAGTTCATTAAGTTTGAGCCCACATCAGTCTCTGTGCTGGCAGCTCAGAGCCTGGAGCCTGCTTTGGATTCTGTGTTTCCCTCTTTCTCTGCCCCTCCCCCGCTCACACTCAGAGTGTGTGTGTGTGTGTGTGTGTGTGTGGCGATACACACACACACACACACACACACACACACCTGAAAGACAGTGAGTCATAAAAGCTTTGTATCTAGCAATCGTCCTAGCACAATATTCTTAAAAAAATGAAAAAAAAATACATTCAAATATCGATCATATCCCTCATACAGATAACTTGTAACATCAAACTAAGAATAGATATCTTTGCCAGAGTCTTCAATCTTTATATGGTTATGGGGGCAGATACACTTCACTCCTACCATCCACCCCCACACCAAACCCACACCCCCCACACACACATTCTGGGTTCTTGAACAATGTTATCATTTTTCACAAGATATACATGAATCTTGAAGGACTGTAGCTAATAAGTGTCAAAAATGATCCATAATTTAATCTTTTCTGTATCTTTGTAGCTTAATAGAGGACATCTCACTTACATGAAGAAATATGTATTGAATAATATGTATATAATTTATATGTTTAGAGGACATATGTGTATGGTACAAATAAGTAAATTATATGAAGACAATTAAGGAAAGTAAAGGAAGGAGGGGGAGAAAATGTTCCCAGAACTAAAATTTAAATTAATAAGAATGTGTCACCCACCAAAATCAGATTTTGCTCCTATTGGAAATGTTACACATTGAGGAAAAAAAAAAAAACCACATCAGCAGTCTTATAAAAAGTTTAAAAGCTGTACATAGGTAGGGCCCAAAAATCTCTTATCAAAGTTTCATGTTGCATTCCAGGCTTTATTGCACATAGCAGGGAATGGACTGACAGTCACCCCCAAATAGTTTAATAATATACATACCCAATGTCAATAAAATTTTTATCCCCAAAGAGAAAATATCAAATTTGATATATTTCACTCTGACAAGCTGGTTCAAACAAACAAAAAGATGCATGAAATCTTCAGTTTTATATACAGTCTAACAAACTTTATAAGAAATGATTCAAAGAATATAAATCCTATGTGATCTATATTTAAAAAGAAAGATGCTAATAGCAGCAATACAAGAAATTTTCTCCAAAAGTTTCTGTTCACTCAAAACAAAAGCCCAGTCCTGGTAGAAATATCAGGAATTTTAAAGGAAAAATAGCAATAGTTATAATTTATGATCACAAAAATCCCTAAAACTGCATTTAGTACAATACAAGACTTGTTAGAATCCTAAAGCAAGAAAATAGAATCACGGACACACTGCAACTTGATATTCCTTCAAAGGAAGTGTCATGTAAGGGCAGTGGTAAAAGATATATGAGTTCAGTTATACCAAGATAAATAAAACTTCCCTCACCTAGAGATATCGTTCTTCTAAAACTACAAATTCCATAGGGAGATACAGAATTGCTCTAATCTTTCCTCAGAGGACTGAGTGAGAAGGAGCTCAGACTTACAAGCACTCAACTTGAAAAAATTGGATGGCAACCCAATTTCAAATCATTCATACTGTCATCTAGCCATAGAAAGGCAAAACTAGATTGGATAGAGAACTATCTGATATGTGTCATCTCCAGTTTACTGTGGTAGGGACTGAGTGTTTAAAAATATATACCATATAGGCTGAGCACCAAACTGTAATTTAGAAAGAGACCCAAATATAATGGGGACAATCCTAAAGAGGTTGAGAAAATGCTCACAATTACACACTGAAGTCCCACCAAACCAGACAACTTGCTATCGCTCCTCAAACACAGAGGTCCCAATGGCACCGAAATGTAACAACTTGGGGAAGTCTACCAAGGGTAACGTAGCACAGCACAAGGTTCTATTTTTTTAGAAAATAATCTTTATAATGGTTTGTGGGCTGTCAACATTATGTAACTCCTAATGAGAACCCAAAGGATCCCTTCACCAGCATATTTTCCAGGTTGAAGAGCAACCATTTGTATATGTTTTTGTCTTAAAAAATTTGAGTAGTGCCCCAAACCTTAAAACTATATCCAGAATTCTACTGCATTCTAAAATCTTCCCCAAGTTACCTTTATCTCTTACCAATATTTTCGAAGCAGCCTAGTAGTATTCAAACTTGTTTGCTCATATACGCCTCTAAACATTGTTTGTTTGTTTTAATGCTTATTTATTTTTGAGAGAGAGAGAGAGACAGAACATGAGAGGGGAAAGAGCAGAGGGACACACAGAATCTGAAGCAGGCTCTAGGCTTTGAACTGTCAGCACAGAGTCCCACGCAAGGCTCAAACCCACAAACCATGAGTTCATGACCTGAGCCGAAGTCTGATGCTTAACCGACAGAGCCACCCAGGTGCCCCAAAATCTCTAAACATTGTTAGGTCAACAACTAAAAATTTCATTGTGAGTTTAAATTGTTGTGACAGATCAATTTTTGTTCATTTTATATAGATCTCACGAAATCTAAAGGTATTTCCATCTTCCAATTAAAATTTTATTACAAATAAGCACTTTAACAGGTGGAAATGTTAAATTAATTTTTTTTGTAATTAAACATGTTTCCATCATGTTACCCACACAGAAGCTTATATAATATATACATACACACATGTTTAAAAATTAGAGACATGCTATACAATGTGCTAGTCAATAGCCATTAGCCACATGTGACTACTGAGCGCTTGAAATATGGCTAGTTCAAACTGAGATATGCTGTAAGGTAAAATGCACACAAGATTTCAAAAAATCAATATGAAAATTGAGTATAAACTATCTCAATATTTTTTCTATTGACTACGTGATGTTGAAGTGGTATTTTTATATATTGGATGAAATAAAATAAATTATTAAAGTGTTACCTGTTTATTTTTAATTAATTTAAATTTAAATTTACATATGTGGTTCACATGTGTAATTCTATTAGAATTATATTTATACTTAATAGTGCTGGTTTTGAGTCTGCTATGGATCACCTAAAAAACTTTGGTGTTATAATGTATTTATGATTTTAATTATTTTCATGTCTATAACATTCTAAATTCTTTTAAAAGATATTTTGAATTAAGTTATCTTTCCAAGTGTTAGTGGAATACAATTGATGAAAACAACGTTAAAATACTTCATAATTTATTTTTAGAAAGAAAGAGGTAGAGTTTTTGTTTGTTTTTTTTTATTTTGAGGTGGGGGGGCAGTAGGGGGGGGGGGAGAGCATTTTCACAGGAGGGGCAGAGAGAGAGAGGGACAGAATCCTAAACAGGCCGTCAGAACGGAGCCTGAAGCAGGGCTTGATCTCAGGAACAATGAGATCATGACCTGAGCCAAAAATAAGAGTCTGATGCTTAACTGACTGAACCACCCAGGAACCCAGAAAGAGGGAATCTTAAACAGGCTTCACATTCAGGGTGGAGCACCATGAGGGGCTTGATCCCATGACCCTGGAATCATGACCCAAACCAAAATCAAGAGTCAAACATTCAACTGACAGAGGCACTCAGGTGCCCCCAAATATTTCATAGTTATTAAGGAAAAAAGTGAAAATATAAAATTTTATTGTAATTGCATATTCTAATGAGATAGATGGGGGCTTTTTTCCCTAATTAGTTGGCATATCTATAGATGAAAAATTGTTTATTGTGTAATAAGGGTGAACAGCAATTCTTTTTATATTTTATTTTCATACTTAAAAGTACTAAGACACCTTAATCACATAATATGTTGGAATATAATTTTTTCAATGTTACTAAATTATTTAAACTCCCAAGTTTCATGACAGAAATCCATAGTGGTCTAGTAATAAATAATAATTTTTTAAATCATCAATAACTTAAATATTTTATTGAACACAAGACTCAACCTTCAACTTTTTCTTTGTCTAATCACTGAAGACATTACATTTCGGTTTTTTTTTTTTTTTAATGTTTATTTTTGAGAGAGAGAAACAGAGAGAGAGATTGCAAGAAGGGACAGAGAGAGAGGGAAACACAGAATCCAAAGCAGGCTCCAGGCTCCAAGCTGTCAGCACAGAGCCCAGTGAGGGCTCAAACTCACCAACCACGAGATCATGACCCAAGCCGGAGTGGGATGCTTAACCCAGGCACTCTGAAGACGTTACATTTCTAACTTAGGGAAACTATACTGCCAAAAAAACATTACCAATTATCCACCAAACAGTTACTCAGTATCCCTATTACTTTTCACCTACAGCCTCCTTGTTCTACCAGATAGGATTAGAAAGGGCAAAAGAAAAGAATTATAATTATAATCAAATTATAATTATTTTCTAAATGACTTTGACAAAGCAAGTTTTTAGATAAAATACTTCTTTTTAAAAAAATGTTTATGTTTATTTATTTTTGAGAGACAGAGACAGAGCATGAGCAGGGGAGGGGCAGAGAAAGAGGGAGACACAGAATCCAAAGCAGGTTCCAGGCTCTGAGCTGTCAGCACAGAGCCTGACACAGGGCTCGAACCCATGAACTGTGAGATCATGACCTGAGCCGAGCTGTACACCTAACTGACTGAGCCACCCAGGTGCCCCTGGAAATTTATTCTTTTAAAGACCTGTGTGTCTGTAAGGTTTTCAGGTAGCCTCAGAGGTCTCACATTCTAGTTTGAGCACCCTTTCATTGTCCCATTGATTTTGGCCCTCCTTCTAACCTTGCCTCTACAGCCGAATCTCAGCACAGCCCACAGAATGATTCTTTCAGTTCCAAATCAGAAAATCACTCCTCTGCTCAAACCTTCCAGGCATTTCCCATTCTCACACACAGTAAAAGCCAACTATCTTGACAGTAGAGCCTACAAGGCCCTTAACAATATGCCCTTCAACCCTGTTACCCCTCGTACCCTACTCAACTCCCTTGGCTCAGTTTGCTGAATTACCCTGGCATCTTCACTAGCCCTCAAAATTGCTCTCAGATAATCATCTCAGGAAGATGCTCCCTATGCTAAAATGTTCTTCCTCTTGACCTCCATGGCTCACTATATCACTTTCTGTAAGTCATTACTCAGATACCTTCTCAGAGATGCTTTCCCTGGCCACCCTACCACTTACCCTTCTATTCCCCTTTCCTGCTGTATTTTTTTTTCCAAAGTACTTAATGCAATTTGATCATATATTTTCTCAATTTGTTCTTTCACCCTTCATAGAAAGCAAGCTCATATAACAGGTTTTCCCCCCTGTTCTGTATTCTAACATATCCCTAAAACAATATATGGTATATATGAGGCATCCAATAAATTTGTCAAGTGTGAAAATCATGTGATCTCTCTTATAAATGAGGCAAAGTTCTATGCACATTGGAGAACAGGGTTGTTTTATTCGTTTAGGTTTGTTCTTTTGTGTAATAAAATTGAGTAACTAACACTCAAAATTTTGTTCTAATGCACAGCATCAGGTGGTTCTCTGCAATGAACATCAACATTTATGTTGAATTCATCTAAGTCTATACATATGACTCAAATGTGTGGATGTGACCTGGAAAGCCACATAGTGTTTGTGTATATTTACTAACTCAGTATGCACATTCCTCTCAAATGGTTTCCTCCATTTTTGCTAATGTTGATTGGTTTTTCTTTGACTGAAAAGCAGCTTCCTTAGATTTATAAGATGATTAATGAAAACATTAACTTTACCAATAGCAACATATTAATTGATTCCTTTTTCATATTATTTTATCACAGTCCCTGGATAAAACTATGTAGGTGCTGCCTCTAAAATAAAAACTTTTCCACATCAAAATGTCTGAAAAGAATGCAGCTAGAGTGTTAATCAATAGTAAATATATACGGTTGACAGCACACTGGAATTGGGTACCCTGAACTGTAGCCAATCGTGGATGTTATCCATTTTGTCCTTAAAAGCATTTAAGGCAAGTTTGCCAGATGTCACTACCAGACTATAACTTTCCCTTCTTGCTTTGAGTCATTTAAAAATCCTGTTGGATTTCATTTTATTAACAGGTTAACAGATCTATTACATCCCACTAGAGTACTATTGACTAACTTTGAAAAACTATCCACTTTGCCTCATGTCACTTGTGTAGCATTTTTCCCCAGATATCAAAGTATCAAAGAGTCAAAAATCCTAAGAGTCTTAAAGCACGTTTAGTATAATTTGATGGTCATTGAACATACCTCACAAATCCATGAACTACATATATCATATATATATATATATATAGAACCACACACACACACACACACACACACACACACACACACACACACGTTCAGTCAACAATATTTCTATATGGAGGTTACTCCACGGTAGTTGCTCTGAAAGGATATAAAGGTAAAGAATATGTATTATATCTATGATCAAATATTTAAGTTAAAACAATATGAACACCACAGAAACTCTATGAAATTATGAGAGTCCACTAATAAACTTAAATGGGAATCATAGATGAAACTTAAAGATGTCAAACATAAAAGGATATTTAACAATCTGAAGAATATTTATTCCATAAGCAAATAATTATATAGCTTTATTGAATAAATATCCCAAACAATACTTCTGACAGAGAATCAATATATTAGTTTATCTAAATTACTCACTGTATTCATGCTCTTGAGGTGATGTCCAGAAAATCACAGAGAAAAACCTAGACAAAGCTAACGCTAATGGCCCTAAACATTACCATTTTTTCAAAGAGTGTTCACATAACATAAGATTTATAGGTTTAAAAGATATGTAAGGGGCGCCTGGGTGGCGCAGTGGGTTAAGCGTCCGACTTCAGCCAGGTCACGATCCCGCGGTCCGCGAGTTCGAGCCCCGCGTCGGGCTCTGGGCTGATGGCTCGGAGCCTGGAGCCTGTTTCCCATTCTGTGTCTCCCTCTCTCTCTGCCCCTCCCCCGTTCATGCTCTGTCTCTCTCTGTCCCAAAAATAAATAAACGTTGAAAAAAAAAAAAAAGATATGTAAGCCCAGTGATTCCAAACAATATCTATTATATTTGAAAAGTGGTCTTCGTGTTACCAAAAGAAGTAATATTCCCATTTCGAGAAAAATACTGACATTAGCTTCTTTCATCTCGGAAGTTAAGGTCTTTTCTCAAATTTTCCCATAAGGGGACAATTCGCCCTTAATTAATATAAAGTTCACAATGGATGTACAAATGAATCATGATTTACAATTAAAGTTCTAATGAAATAGTGGAATGATCAAAGAATTATCTTCTGGCCTTTGCACAGATTTAAATTATGAAAGCGTTTCAATAAAAGTTGCTAAGGTTTCTATTCTTCACAAAAGGTAACATATAAAGAATAAATATGTTTTCTAAATACTACCAGCTCCTTAAATGCGGTTTTCAAAAAATATATAGTTAATGCCAAAAAAAATCATTCTTTCTAATCTGTAAATTCTAAAAAGCTTTTCCAAATAAGAATTTTGACATTTTTATTTTGAAAAAGCCTTTGAAGTCTTAGCTTTTTTCAAAGCAATGTTTCAGAGAAAAGCACATCACATATCAATTTGCACTTAGATATTTATTTTAAAGCATTAGTGCTCCACAGAATTTAGTAGTGAGTCACAAGAGAATAAAACACATATTTTATATAAACAAGAGAATTTTTCTGAAATATTTTTTAAGATAATTCTAAACTGTTTTAAAGCAAATGTAATGCATTTTAAAAAGACATATTAGCACAAGTATTTTCTTCTAATTATAATATTTCAGGAAGAAGAACTGATTCATATATAATGTAGATAAAATACTTGGATAATTCATGTAAAATATTAAAGAAATTATATTTTAAACACGGTAATATTACCTGAGCATGTTAAAGTCTGAAATACTAGATCATATCGACATATTAATTTTCAGGATAAACATTGATTTTTTTAGATGATAAATCTTTAAGATAATTATAACTTCGAGTGAAATATACAATAAAGTTTATATTACTCAAGGACCAGTGTTTATATAAGGCATAATCAACAAAAGTAGGAAAAACTGAGGGTAATATAAAGTAGCATAGATTTATCCACATTTATTTCTGCTTAAAACTAACTTTTGGGCAAGAAACAAAACCCATTGGATAAAAATAAAATTGCTCTATTTTTGCCACTGCAAAGGCCGCTGGCCCCAGCTTATGACTATGTGTCCATGAGGTCGAATACACTGATAAACTAAACATTTTAATTACTGTTTTATTAGCAAGACAGCAAATGTCCAATTATTTGTAAATATTAATGACTAATTGAATTATATATAAATTCTCAGCAGTGTTTAGTGGCTCTAGGATATGGAGATGGCTATAATCAATAGTGGCCAACTTCTCTGGACAGTCAATTTAGTAAGAGAAAATTGGAAACCATCTTTATCAATGTCCTCTTACTCACCTATCTCTCCTAGTACTTCTGCAACAGACAATTAGAATCAGTATTAGTCAAGTTCCAAAAATGACTGCTCTACAAAATGCATTATGACAAGTAAGCACTGACTTCACTTTGAATAATTCCACTTCAATTCTACCCTCTTCCTAAAATATGGAAAGCAGACACAAAAGCAAACTTGCTTTGTGGATGTCTTAAGTCAAACATCTTAGAATTGAAAGGAATCTTGGAGATCCTTCTACATTATATTCACTTTTTGAAGATAGCCAAGTAAAGAATATATTTTCTGAAGCTAAAAATATATCCAGAATGCAAAAGCTTATCAAATAATCCAAGTATCAGATAAAATAGTCTGTATTCAAAACAAAACTCAGACAAGAGTCAGAAAAGGAAAGGATCTCTCTTCCTTCTCTTGAAACCTGCTTTCCATGAAGCCCCTTCCCTCCTCTGCAAAATAAAGGGAATAGGATCAGCCATGAAGCACAACTGAGTTGTTAGCCAAGGATACCGTCTAACCTTGGGATGCTTGGGTGGCTCAGTTGCTTAAGTGTCTGACTTCAGCTTGGGTCATGATCTCATGGTTCATGGGTTCAAGCCCCGCATTGGGCTCTGTGCTGACAGTTTAGAGCCTGATTCCTGCTTCAGATTCTGTGTCTCCCTCTCTCTCTGCCCCTCCCCTGCTCGCACTGTCTCTCCCTCCCTCTCTCAAAGATAAACATTAAAAAAAATAATAAAGGATACTGTCTAACCTTGATGACTATAGGAATCAGTAGTTGTGACTTTCTTGGCAAGTTTTAGGAAGGAGGCATGTTCTACAGTATAAAATGTTATTTTGTTAAAGTTCTTCAAATGCTCTATGTAATGATTCTTTATTCCCTGTGGTCACTCTTTGCTTATAAAACTAGTTCCCCTATGGGAAAACTCTTTTCATGGATAATGGATAACATCCTAACATTTGGTCTTTATAAAACTGTAGAGCCAAGACATTTTTCCTCTAACATTAAATAATACCTTACCGCTGATACTGGCATCCTAAAGGCAAAAATGAGCATCACAGCACAAATGAGCAAAGGAAGGAGAAGGTATTATTGGTCATAGCCCAAGAAACGACTTCAAATCAGAGTTTCTTTAACTGAGTCTGATGGCCAAATACCATATGTATATTTACAATCTTAGTTCACATTGAACTGCCTGACTCCAAGCTAATTTTTCCACTAAGGAATCGGAGTTTCAAAACAGCACTTTTGGAACTTGCAAAAGTACTGAACTCTGAAGGTAAGTCCCCCTTTCTGCTTTTTCAATTGTATTTTGCAAATGTATTAGATAATGGGTTTATCCCCATTATCTTTCAGTCTTTCATTAGACATCTTCACAAAAATACAGCATTTGAGATTCCATATACATAACACTGCAAAACTAGGAATATCCTAACTCCTTTTTTCCTCAATTCTCAACTGATACCCTGACTGGTTTATCATAAAAACAATCACCTCACTTAAATACCCACAGCTCCCTTTTTTTTTTTTTTGTCTCAATATCTCTGTGTGTTTAATCTTTATTTTTATGGATGAATAATATTTTGAAGTATTAGGTGATGTGTTTCCCCATCCCCTGTCATGTTCAACTCCTTTACTTGTATTCAGAGGGCCTGAATTCAAGTTTAGACTCACTTTCAGTTAGAAATGATTCACTTACCCATGGTTTTCAAGGCTGAGCCAATGTAGGGGTTAAAACACACACACACACACACACACACACACACACACACACACACACACA
>NW_024423253.1:0-30972 GCF_014898765.1 Herpailurus yagouaroundi
TCGTGCAAATGGTATCGTACAGTATTTAGTTGTTTTTGTTTTTTTTTAGGTGTGACTGGGTTATTTCACATAATGTCCTAAACATCATTCATATTGCAGATGTGTCAGAATTTGTCCTTTTTCAGGGCAAAATAATATTCTATTGTATGCATATACTGCATTTTAACCAGCACCATTTGCTAAAGACTGTCCCTAATCCATTGAACAGTCTTGGAACCCTTATCAAAAATTATTTGCCCATATATATTAGGATTTACTTCTGACCTTGAAATACTATTCCATTGGTCTGTATGTCTGTCTTTATGCCAGTACTATACTGTTTTAATCACTGTGGTTTGTAGTAAGTTTTGAAATGAGTAACCTCCAGCTCTGTTGTTTTCAAGATTATTTTGGCTATCGGGGGTCCCTTGATATTCCATCTGAATTTTAGGAGGGGTTTCTCTAGTTTTACAAAAAAAAAAATGTCATTGAAATTTTGATAGAAATTGCATTGAATCTGTAAATCCTTTGGGGTAGTATTGACATTGTAATAATATTAAGTCTTTCATCCCATCAACATGGGATGTGTATCCACTTGTGTCTTAATTTCTTTCAGCAGTGTTTTGTAATTTTCAATGTACAGGTATTAATCTTACTGGTTTAGCTAACACCCAAGTATTTTATTTTTATGCCAGCGTTTTTACATGGAATTATTTTTATAATTTCCTTTTCATATGGTTTATTGTTATTGTATAGAAATTCAACTAATATTTTATGTTGTTTTTGTATGTTACAGCTTTCGAGTGTCCAAAACCATGAACTAATTCTTTAGTCATATTAGTACCTTAAATCATGAAGAAAACAGTAAATACAGTTACAAACCATTGTTACAACACTAGCTTTTTTATAACTGCCCACATTTACCTTTATTTAGATCTTTCCTTCTTTCTTTGGCTTCCAGCTACTGTCTAGTGTCCTTTCATTTCACTGTGGCATGGCTCGCTGGAGCATTTTTTGCAGAGCAGGTCTCATGGTAATGAACCCCTTCAACTTTTCTTTTTCTGAGAATGTCCTAATTTTGCCAGACATAGGATTTAGTGTTTTCCTTTGCACTCTGAAAATATCAGCCCATTGCTTCTGGCCTCCAAAGTTTCTGAAGAGAAATTTGATAGTCTCACTAAGGATTCCATGCATGTGATGAGTCACCTCTCTCTTGCTTTTTTCAAAATCCTCTCATCTTTGCCTTTCAGAAGTTTGATTATAATGTGTCTTACGTAGGTCTCTTGGACTTCACCCTGGAGTTTGTTGAATTTCTTGGGTGTTTATATTCATGTCTCTCATCAAATTTGGGAAGTTAGGAGTCATTCTTTCTTCAAATATGCTCTGGCCCTTCCTTTTCTCTTCTGGTACCTCCATAATATGTGTGGTTGGTCCACCTGATGGTGCCTCCCAGCTCCCTTATGATCTGTTCAATTTTCTTCAGTCTTTCTTTCTGTTCCTCAATTTCCATGGTCTTTATAGGTAAGTTCACAGATTCTTTTTATTGCCTGCTCAAATCTGCCTTTGAATCCCTTTAGTGACTTTTTCATTTCAATTATTACACATTTCACTCTGGAATTTCCTTTTGCTTTCTTTTTCAGTTGTCTATGCCTTTATCAATATTTCCATTTTGTTCACACATTGTCTTCTTGACTTTCTCCACATCTCCGAGCATTTTTAAAGCAGTTGTTTTAAAGTCTTTGTCTAGATCTGTGATCAGGTCTTTTTCAGCAACAGTTTCTATTGATTTATTTTTTTTTTCATTTGAATAAGCCTTACTTATTGAAAACTAAATATTTGTGGGGCACCTGGGTGGCTCAGTCAGTTGCGTGTCCAACTTTGGCTCAGGACATGATCTCACAATTTGTGGGTTCATGCCCCGTGTCAGGCTCTGTGCTGACAGCTCAGAGCCTGGAGACTGCTTCGGATTCTGTGTCTCCCTCTCTCTCTGCCCCTCCACTGACTCATGCTCTGTCTCTGTCTCTCAAAAATAAACATTAAAAAAATTTTTTTAAACTAAACATTTGATTCTAATAATGTGAATGTCAGATTCTCCTTTCCCCAGGATTTGCTGGGTTTTGCTCATTGTTTTTATTGTTTGGGAGTTTTTTGACTGCCATGGGTTGATGCTCCATGTCAAGGATAAGCCTAAACTGTAAACCTAATGTTTTCTCAGGTATTTTTCTGAGCCTGCACCATTCCCTGCGCTTGTGTGGTCAGTTTCCAAGTTTCCCTGTATATGCAGTTGTTCTGTGATATCCTAATCTTTATGTTTGGGTCTTAAAGGGTGAAACGGAAGAAATGAGGTTGAAGTTACTTTAGTCAGAGCGGGGAGGGGCTTTCGGTCATGTGAGAGAGGTATATATAGTAGTGGCTGCTTGCTTCTTTGTCTGCATCTCTGTGATCAGAAGCCACAATAAAAGCACAGATCCCTGATGTTTTGAGCACAATGTGTTTTCTTCCCCACCCTCACTCCCTCAAGCCATATACCGGATGCTCCCAGAAAATGTTCACAGTTGCCTGCCGTGGGGTTAAGGTGGGAGAATGGGTAGATGTACTAAGAACTGAAATTAACAAAAATTAACTGCAATTGACTGCCTGAGCCTACCCCTGGAAGTTGTGAACCTTTAACAGATCCCAGAGTTCCAAAATAATTATATCAGACAGATTCAGGTGGTATAATTGCTAGGTGGGGAGACAGATTGCTGGTATTTCCTACTCCACCATCTTAAATTCATCCTCTGTTAATTTTTTCATACATATTAAAATATTTTATTCTTCTTTTATATATTATATTATACTTGATTAAACATTGGCCATGACCCTGAAGTACAGTATTTATAAATTAAGTTCATTGTATAAGCATGAGTTTGCATATTTATACAATCACTTCCTTCTATTTCAGTGACCTGTCTACCAGAATTTCTCTTCAAGTGGTTTACTACTACTTAGCCCACATAAAAACAGCTTCTTTTAACACTTTTTTCTCTGTGGCTCCAGTTAAGCTTTGTCTATAAATTGTGTTTAGTTCTCTTCCTTTTGCTTTCTAATATGTTTATCCCAAACAAAAATTCTTATTTTTATGACATTGTTTTTCATACTGAGCCTAGGCTATTTGAGTTTCCCTTTCCAGTTATTATAAAGTAATAATCATACAATAACAATTTACTTCAAAATTAAATTCCTTATTATAGATGAATGGTGGTCTGAAAGTATTTAATCATGATAAATATAAATATATAGGTAAAAGCTAGCTCTTCTGAGTAAGCAATGAGAAACACAGATGGAGGTTTACAAGTATAAAAAGAAATATATATGCATTACCCACATATTGTGAACTTTGCACATTTGAGCAGATACAGCATGGATTAGATAAACTCTAGGGTTCTTGGGGCGCCTGGGTGGCGCAGTCGGTTAAGCGTCCGACTTCAGCCAGGTCACGATCTCGCGGTCCGTGAGTTCAAGCCCCGCGTCGGGCTCTGGGCTGATGGCTCAGAGCCTGGAGCCTGTTTCCGATTCTGTGTCTCCCTCTCTCTCTGCCCCTCCCCTGTTCATGCTCTGTCTCTCTCTGTCCCAAAAATAAATAAATGTTGAAAAAAAAATTAAAAAAAAAAAAACTCTAGGGTTCTTTCTGACAGACTACTATTCTATGATCAATATGCTTATCTTTCAATGATTTTAAAGCACACATCCTGAGATATGCTTGTCTGGTTATGTTAGAGATGGTCAAATCTTGATATATTTATCTGTATGCAGGCATTAATGCTTCATTTATCAGGAATGACAGGAAATAAATTTTGTGAACTAAATCATTAAGCAACATTTTCAGGTCAGTACTTTTAATCCCTTTATGCACAAGTATGTTTGAGGTTTGTTACAAATTTTCTGTTGAAAATTTTCTATTGCGTATTACCGTATATCGATAAAGAACGTAATCTCATTAGGCACACTTACTGAACTGTGACAGAGTATGGCAACATCAATAGTTCTGGGGGTTTGTAGAGCTATTTGCCTCTATACTATCTGACTCCAAAATAATGAGATAAGACCTATTAGCTAAATTATATGTATGTTAAATCCACTTAGAAGAACTTGACTGATTTTCCAAAATTTGTTTTGTCTAGTTTTTCTGTTGACTTCTGCTGCTCTTTCCTGTTGTCATTGTGTTTGCTGGTAATTTTTTTTTTCAGAGAGCACAAGTGGGGCAGGGGCAGACAGAGAGGGAGACAGAGAGAAAGAATCCCAAACAATTTCAGTGCAGAGCCTGATGCAGGGCTTGAACACATGAACTGTGAGATCATGACCTAAGCCAAAGTCAGATGCTTAACTGACTGAGCCATCCAGGCACTCTTGCTTCTTTAGTTATATAAAATAACCTCGGTAATGACATAAGGTTCTCCAAGTTAAAATACCTGAGTTAATCGATATTTATTTGCTGCTCAGGTGTTTCTTTCACTTATCCCTTGCTTTACTCTATATTCTAAATTCTGATGTTATTGGCAAAGGAAACTGAGACTTTAGAGTGTTCTTCAACTTTCTCTGAAAAATGTGTATTGCAGTAACTCTAACATTCACCATTATTAATCATTTTATAAAGGTATTTTGACAGCAAAGCTATGTTAGAGTTAGAAGGAATTTCACTGCATACTATGACAGATGTAGGAGAGGAAGGAGACAATTACCAGATCTTACCTCGCCATCTTACCAACACAAGAACATACTCCATCAAGCTTCCCCTCTCTCTTACTACATTGATTTTTTCCTTCTTCTTTATCATTTCCTTGCAATACAAACACCCTGTTATTCTCCCATCTTAAAAATAGTTAATCCTACCATCCTCATCACCACTCTCCCATTTCTTAGTCTCTTTGGAGCAAAAGGCCTCCAGAATTGTCTATACTCAGTATTGGCAATTCTTGCATCTCATTCTCCCATTCTTTAATCTGGCTTTTGTCCTCCTGTAGTTAATCTTGGTCCTCATTTAACTCAGCATACCCTCAGCATTTGACAGATTTAATCTTTCCATTCTTCTTTACATACTTTCTTAGCTTGGATGCAAAAACATTTTCCTCATTGTTCAGTTACAAGATGAGTAAGTCTGGGGATCTAATGTACCGCATAGTGACTACAGTTAGCAAATTTTAAGTACGCAATAGAGTATTGTTAAGAGCAGATATTAGAAGTTCTCACCCCACACACAGTAAGTGGTGACAGTGTGAGGTGATGCATGTTAATTAACCTTATTGTGGTAATAATTTCACAATATACATGTATACCACATCATTATGTTGTATGCTTTCACGCTATACCATGTTATATATGAATTTTATCTTAATAAAGGTGGGGAAAATATCTAGCACAAATTCTAGCATTGAAGAAATATTTGATAAAAAAAATTGAGAACTTATCTTAATATCACAGTACAAAACTAGTGATAAACCAAGCCACAGAACAGGAAATATTTGTAATAAATATATACTACCATAAACTCTGCATTAATTTTCTGTAGCTACCACCATGAATAACCAAAAACCTAGCAGCTTAAACAATGCAAACTCATCTCTTACAATTCTATAGGTCAGAATTTTGTCACGGCTCCCACTGGACTAAAATCAAGGTATCTGTAAGGCTGTGTTTCATTCTGAAGGATCTAATGATCCATTTTTTTGTTCATTTGGATTGTGGGCAAAATTCAGTTGCTTGTGGTTGTAGGATCAACATCCACATTTCCTTGCTGTCAGCTGAGAGCCATGCCCCAGCTTCTTAAGGCTGACACATTCCTTGGCTCATGGCCCCTTTATTTCATCCTCAAAGCCAGCAATGGTGGGTCAAGTCCTTTTTATGTTACCTCTCTGATCCTTTCTTCTGCCTTCCTCTTACACTTTGAAAAAACTCATTAGTAGATTGGGCCACCTTGATAATTCAGCATCTATCTCAGGGTCTTTAACCACCTTAGTCACATCTGCAAAGTCCCTTTTGTCATGAGAAGTAACATATTCACATGTGCCAGGGATTCAAATGTGGACATTTGGGGAGGCCATTAACCTACCTACCTCAGATCCATATCCAGACTATTAAAGTAACATCTATAGGTCAATATGAGAAAGACAAACCAATAGAAAAAGAAATGGACAAAACGACTGGAACAGGTACATCACAAAGAGGATATCTAAATGGCTATTAACCTTGTAAAAGGTTAATAAAAAATTTCTAGCCAATAAAAAATGACAATTAAAATCACAATGCAATTATACTCCACAGGCAACAGAATGACTAAAATCTAAAATAAAGACAGTTCCAATTATTGGCGAGGACATGGAATAATTAGAATTCAAATCTTGCTGATAGATATGTAAATTGGTATAATCACTTTGGCAAACTCTTTGGCAGTATCCACTAAATTTGAATGTAAATCAACTCTGTGACCCAGTAATTCCACTCTTAAGTATGTATGCAATAAAAAACACCTATATAGATGCACTGGAAGATGTAAGAAATGTTCATAAGAGCTATTTATTATATCAAGAAATTGCAGCAAATCAAATCTTTATCAACAGGAGAATGGTTAAAGTGTATCATCATCATACAATACAATATTAGCCAGTAATAAGAATGTAGGATCTATAAATACGGATATAACAAAATATGCCAGATGCGGGAGTACATAATATTTATTTATTTATTTATTTATTTATTTATTTATTTATACATACACACACACATACATACATACATACATACATACCATAAGGCTAGTCTTTGGTGTTACACGTCAAGATAGAGATTTTCCTTGGTAGGAAGCAGTGACTAGGAGGTGGCAGAAGGGTAGGGTTACAGGTACTAGCAAGAGCAGGTTTCTTGATCTGAATGAGGATTACTCTGGTAAGTTTATTTTGTGAAAATTCAGTGATATCTGTATGTTCTATGCATCAAAAAATAATTACATCACTTCTTTAAAATCCTGCAATGACCCCCATTTTTTTCATAGTAAAACCCAAAATCCCTGTAATGGATTCATGTTCTACACACTCTGGCCCTCCTTTACCTTTCTGCTCTTATCTCTCACTATCCACCTTGCTCGCTCTGCCCCAACCATATTGGACCCCAGTTGTTTCTGATGTCAGTTCCTCTCCCACCTGAGAGCTCCGGTGCTATCTTTTTGGTCTTCCTGACAAGCTCTGCCCATATATTAATCTTACTATCCCACCAACTTCCTTTAAATATTTGCTCAAAAATCATTCTTTTGGCAAGGCCCACCCTAATTCTATGCAACACAAGCATAAACCCTGGCTATCCTGATGTTCCCTACACTGTTCTTTTTTTCCCCCACTACAGCATTATCTATTATATATTTTATTTAGGTCTTTTGTTTAATGTCTCTCTATTCACTATAAGCTATCATTTCCATGAAAGCAGAGATCTTATATCCCAAGGACCTTGTGCCTCATACGAATTGAATGAACTAAGTAAATGAATTCATCAAACAGGGCAGTCTGAGATGTGTTTCTCTATTTAATGATTACTAGAGCTCTAAGAGATAAAGATAGGTTTTACCTTAAAACACTGTCCACAGTTAGCTGTTTACCAAATGAAACAGACCAGAATTATGAGCTGGGTAGTTTCTATCATTCAATAACAAGCAGCCTGCCCAACAATTAGGTATGTGCTTGTAAGAAAAGAATAACTTAGTATTTCTCATTGCACAAAAGAGTTAAATAGCAGGCCTGACAGCCATCTTTAGAAAGGCTTGCTTACAAGGCTGGCTCTTGGCTGAGATCTGGGAACTTCAATTTCAGGAGTGTCCCTACTGTTCCCTAAGCAATAACGGAGGCTTGTCTTCTAGGCTGGGTAAACAATGTGGTTTATGCTAAATGCTCACTTATCTTCTCAGAGTCTGAAATTTGGGTATATGCTAGACAGAGATCCAATCCCCAGTAAAAATCCTGGACCTAAAGTCTCTACTTTTCTGACAGACAACATTTTACACACATTGTCACAATGCAGTGCTGGGATAATTAAGCATGTCTTATGTGACAACATGAAGACAGGGCTCCTCAAAGTTTGTAGTTAGTTTCCTCCACAATTTGTCCCATGTGTACAAATCTTAGCCATGAGTACAACTATATGCTGAGTCCTATGAGTCTTCCTTATCACCAAACCTGAGGAGGTTTGCAGAGACCTCTGTGACACAGTCATCATACACAAATAAGGTAGAGAACTTTTTCTACATTCTCATTTTATGGCTCAGAAAACAAAATTTCTAGGTTGTAAAGGAATGCAGATATTGTGATATACAGACTCATTCATTAGGGAGATGCTGCAGCTACTAGGTCAGAACTTGGCTGTTGAGAATATAAAAATGTAAACTTGGTGTGAATGTCCTGCTCCCAAATACCTCTAAAAAAATAAATAAAAAAGATTTTCATGCAGACAAATAATATCTGAGCTGCTTCTGACCATCTGTACCTAGGTGCCCACAGAGACCAGGAATATGCCATGCACAGTCAAGTCTGGAAGGATCTGAGGCAATATGGAGTACATTGTCCAGACCGCAGGAGACAGCAGCTGTCCAGAGATGAGAGTGTGACCATGTAGGAATCAGAGCCCAATGCTGCAAGGGCTTTAAATTTCCAACAGAAATTAGAAAAAACATTTATTTTTTTAATGTTTGTTTATTTTTGAGAGAGGGAGAGAGGTGAGGGGGGAAGGGGCAGAGAGAGAGGGAGACACAGAAATTGAAGCAGACTCTATCAGCACAGAACCCATAGTGGAGCTTGACCCCACGAACTGTGAGATCATGACCTGAGCTGAAGTCGGACACTCAAGCTACTGAGCCACCCAGGCTCCCCTAGAAAAGCATTTTTAAGTGAAGTTTTCTAATATTTAAACGTTGGCAACAAAGTAAAACAATTTTTAAAGTGGTCAAACAAAATATTTTCTATGTCTCAGAATCTCTCATGTCAGACATGAAAATTTATGAAGGTATGTATTTAATTCATACATACATTTAATACATTTAATACATTTAATTCTAAGCCTTCAACAAAAGAAATATAAACCACATTTCAACATAAAAGTACTATAAAGATCTGGGATCATTAGACAAAATAATCATAGCTCTTGCTTAGCAGTGATTTGCTTTCAAGTAATTCAATTAGAAAAGTTCACAAACAATAGCAAAGAGCTGACATCATTGGATGTCAGGAATAAATTAAAAGGAACAGAGTGTTTATTATTTTAGCTCTTAGAATGGCAACCTTCACTTTCACACAGATGCCAAATGCTAACATCTCTATATCTTTAGCCCAAGACACAAATATACAAGTGGTCAGGCCCTCAGCAGAAGAGCTGACCCCTCCTCATTAATCCAACCCCCCCTTATCCCCAGAACAAGCTACATTACAGATACCACATGGCTAAAGATCTGGTATCTCCAGGACTGTGATAATGCACTCAACCATTCTGAGGTTGTCAAGTGTTGTAACTATAGGTTTAAGACAATCATTTCCCCCCCTTCTCTTACCATTTGCCTTTTCGCTGGGTTATTGATTTGCTTTCCAAACCAATTCAAGAAATATACACCTTTGTAGAATTTTTATTATCTTTTCAGTAGGCTCCTAGTGGAAGTTTGAATTCCCTAAAAACTGGACTGCCAGTCAAAGTACGATCTTACGATCCTGTCCATTTTTAATATGGTGTGACTCTAAATGGACCATTTATCTGCTTGTCCAGAAAAAGCTGAGGAGGTAGAAAAGCAACATAATCAGAAGTAAAAATGCTCGTGTCATTATCCCAAATACACATGTTGATGGTAACTATTCTGGGCAGTTTATTTTGCTCTTCCTCCTTGCTTTCAAGGTTGTAACTCAACGACAGACTTCTCCTTACTAAAAATAAACCATTTGTCTTTCAGAAATTAACTGAAGATGCCCCAGATTTGTGTGAGGCTGTATATCTTGCAGTACAAAATCTCTAAGAGCTGACTTCTTCAGAAGTTCTAGAGAAAGCTAAGATGCTCAAACAACTCCAACTTGTGCATATGTCTGTGTGTATACGTTCAATCTACTACTCATAATATAGATCCTAATTCAAGAATAGAAAATATTTGCTTTATTACAAGTTGTGATTCAAAGTATAATTTTAAAACTGTCATCTAATTTCTATTATTTTTTCTTTTAAAATATACACTCCTTTCATGATATTGATAGGGTTAAGAATGAATTTTTAGAAAATAAAAATCAAAGACACATTTGACCATTATTTCTTCAAAAAATAGTTTCAGAATCACCTTTTGTTTTGGTTTTGGTTTTGAGTAGGGGAGCAAAACAGTATGTTCATCATTTGAACACAAGAATGAGGCCTTTGAGCTGGGTCAAGTTGACTGGGTCTTAGAAAGTCACAGTTTTATTTCAGGATGTTCAATGCATTGTCATTCATCACAGAAGAAATTAGAATGGTCTCAGTTAGGGGCACCAGGAAAAGTTCTGTACAGAGATTCATTCTATCACATATTGCCCCCAAATGTTTTTGCAAGAAATTCTACAAGTTGGTGATTCTTAGCCTTATCACGCATTTTCCCCCATTCTGTGTCCTACTGTAAAACGCAACTACCTCTGCAAGAGTAACAAACCAAGTGCCTTACACCTTTATCTAAACAGTGCTATACCATCAGATTACTCTTCTCCTCAAAAGAAAACCTAAAAGTATTCCCTGTCCTGGTGTCAGGGCTCCTGAGAAGGTGAGGAGGGTGGGGAGAGGAGGGAGTTTGGAGATGAGTGCAAACAAATTTACCTATTTCACACATTCCCCATTGTTGTAACAACATTGGAAAGTCTTCCCTAAACTTAAAATATTACCTCTCAAATTTTCATTTGAATTACCTTAATTATAATGAAATTTTACTAATAAAATAATGCATTTTTACTAATTTAAACATGGCACTATTAGTAAAAGCAATATGTTTTTTGTTCTATAAATGACTTTTTATACCTTTTGAACATAGGAGTGGTGAAAACTTATTTCTGGGTTTCCAACATGGGCCTGTCTGACACAACCAATTTTATGCTTATAAGGAACGCATATTAATTCTAAAGAAATAGAGGTTAGAGGGGAAAATACTGACATTAAATACTATTGACCCTTGTTCTAGTTCCCACTCAGTTTCCAGCTCTAGAATTTTCCTTCTTTTCTTCCCTGAGAGGATTTAGCCCTAAATGTATCAAATATATATTCAAATGTCTCTTCCCTGGGTACAAGAGAGTAAGTATCTGTAAAGGACAGAGTTAATTTACAATTTGACTGGGAAAAACCTATCCTTAGCTCTGAGAATTCTGGATGTCAGCTTTGACCTTTGGCCAAGATAGATACAATGGGATTTATGATGTACAGTTTAAAGTCTAAAACTCCCCTGGAAAGCCCCCCAGTTTGTTTACTAATGGTTTTTCCAATGTAACTTGTTAGCCCGGCTGCTTTGACTGCATGACTGGAGGGGTGTAAATATTCCTCACACAGACTTTGGTGGTTTAATTCGGAGCCAAGTGTGTCCTTAGGGGAATAAAGGCCCTGCAAAGTTTGCACATGGAGGTCTATCAGTTCCCCCCAATACTTGTCTGTTTCTCTTTCTCTTGCTGCATTGGATTACTTACCTGTAAATAAAAACCCTATAGAAGTATGCTCTGTTGAGTTTGGTGAGTCCTTTTCGGCAACTGAACTTGTGGAATCACCAGGGTGTCTTAATACACAAACTAGTAATCTTTCAACATCATTTAACATAGCCTATAAAATTGAAATCAGCCTACACAATTCCTCTTCCTGATTTAGGAGTGATTATATGCAAATTATACTCTGACCTTCTTTGGTTCACAAATGATTCTTATTTTGTAATTATTTTCCCCCAAACTAAAAATGTTATTTTGTTGTTTGTACTCTTTGACACCCCACATTATATATAATTCTAATATTGATAGACTTACATTGCACACCTAAAATAACATTGGCAGGTAAATTACATACCCAAAATTCTGATACTTAATATTTCTTTGATAATACTGTTACAATCATGTGGGAAATGACTTTGCCACCAAGTAGAACGTAACTGCCACAGAACAGGATAGAGTCATGAAAGGTAAGCATGGAAGAATTTGAGGGCTAACAAAAGCATCAGCAAAGAATGTATTTGCTGCAGATGAAGTTGAAGAACAGGCTAAAAAACAAACAAACAGGTTGTACCTGGAATACCAAAGTAAAAGAAAAAAAAAAATGTACTAACCCGGCTGTATCAATTAAGAGGACCCATTTGGAATTTCCCCTTTCTTCAGTATTCTGGAATCTGTCCATCGTCTTAAGTGGGAAATGTCTGTTCTATCCAGACTAACAGCTCCTACCAGAGCCTCCCAGACAGGACAATGCTTGGTGAATGGCGAAATTGTCCTCTAGCTAGAAATTACATGTAACCAGAACAGGTTCACTCTTCTAGAAAATGAGAGTCTAGGGGCGCCTGGGTGGCGCAGTCGGTTAAGCGTTCGACTTCAGCCAGGTCACGATCTCGCACTCCGTGAGTTCGAGCCCCGCGTCAGGCTCTGGGCTGTTGGCTCAGAGCCTGGAGCCTGTTTCCGATTCTGTGTCTCCCTCTCTCTCTGCCCCTCCCCTGTTCATGCTCTGTCTCTCTCTGTCCCAAAAATAAATAAATGTTGAAAAAAAAAATTAAAAAAAAAAAGAAAATGAGAGTCTACATCTCCTCTTAAGAGAACAATGCAGTGATTGACACATCTAAGGCAACTTCCAAAAATACCTGTTGAACTTCAAAGTTAGCTTAAGGGCATCCAGAAAAAATGAACAATCAACCATGGATCAAAAGGAAAGCTCTGACTAAATCATTTTGTAGAGAGAGACATTCTCCTTGCACTGGCATTTCAGTTACTATCACTGGCCCCCTTCCCTACTTTTCAGGATGCCTCAACAGAGAATCCTGTTTTCCTCCGATACCAAGGACAACTTCATTCATAAGCATATGGAAATATGAGGAGGATTCATTCCCTTGCTGTTTTCCATTTTTACCTATTTAAATTCCATGAGAACTGGAATTCAGAGAGTTTTGTTCATCCATGGTATTTAACAGCCTTTTAAATTCTTAATAATTATAAAAATTTTGTGTCATTTTGGTTTGATATTTCCCCATGATAATAATTTTACCACCTATCAGTCTTAGCATCTCAGGTGAAATAAGGATTGCGGTGGTGTTGATCTGAGTACTTGCCTGACCACAGCGAATCCTTGGACAGTAGTGGTTGAATCAAAGATGAAACCCAAGCTTTCTACCACTTAATGACAAGTTATCACACTGTACTTGATCTTCTCATTATCTACTTTAATTTTCTATTTTTATGATTTAATACTAGCACCATACTAGGGTTATAGAAGGAAACCAGCAGTGTCCACTCTAATATTTTCTTGAAAATCTTTACTCAGTTATTCTTACCTATTCAATTATAAACTATAATTTTACCTGTGCATAATATAGTTTTTAAATCCAAGCCACACTCATCCCAGTTACTCGCCTAGCAAACTGGACATCTGCACACTCTTCACCCTACCCTGGAACTAATAAGCAATACCACTCTTGGAAAGAGTCTTGGCAGGTCCGGACACTAGGATGAACTGCCGAGTGCTTCAGAGACACAAAGACAGAGCCCTCACCACCCATTTAAAAAGGCTCTATGACTTTCCACTCACCCCTTAACATCTTAGCCACAAAGAGATTACTCAAGTTACTAATGACATGCCTTGTATTCTAGTCTAATTATTAGGACCCATTCCCCCTTATTCCCATTAACCTTGTTTCACACAGGCTAGACACTTTTTCACTTTTCTGCCTCATTTTTCTCAGGATGCCTCACTGGGCTTGATGCTCCCATTATTTCTTTCCTATAGCCCTTAACAGTTTGCCCAGCACCACTCCCCTTGGATGTGACCTTCAGCCTTGGATATCTACCTCAATCTGGGACTGGTTTGAATTTGCCATGTTCCTAGTAGAACCTGATGTATAACTTCTACTCCATGCCTTGAATTGAGATTCCAGTTCCCATCACTGTCCTCTTTCCTGTGCAAACTCCCTTATCCTCAACTCAGCCTCTTCCCTCCTAACATGCTACCCAGCTGCAGGTATTTCAAACTCTGCTATAAGTTTACACAACATACCCACCCTATCACCCTTCTACTTAAAAATTCCTCTGAATTCAACTGCTAATTTCTTGCCTTTACCTGCTTCTGCAACACCATTAAGAGAGATATTTCAAAGGTTTTTTCAGGCCAGTCTTTATGGTCTGTCATTTCTACCACTACACCGCTCTTCCCTTTTTTATTCATTGAATTCTATCAGACCTGATAAAAGGTTTTGTAAAGCTTGCATTCGGAAAGCACAGTTTTCTGCCAGAACTGATCATTTTCTGACTAACTGGCTTTTAGGACTTATGAAGTCAGCTAACATGGTCTGTGCTTTTCAGATTCGGGCCTCCCTGCTTCCTCTCTATACTTCAGGATCGATGCAGTTCTGTTTAATTACCCCTCACCCACCTCCAACCCTCCTTCTCTTTGGTCATCTCCATTTACGGCTGTATTGGTAACCTGCACAATCTGCTCTTTCATCTTCTGCCAACATCCCCACATCCATAGGAGATCTGAAGCAGGCAACACAGGAAAAGAGATGGGGAATGGGTTAGATACCAATGAAGCAGACTAAATAGGAAGGCAGCTGAAGAGACAGAAATGCTGATGGTAAATCACCAACTTGTTTTTCATGAGCATGTCTGAGGGTGTCATACAGATTATGAAAATAAAGTTGTCCTGCTACATAAATTAGAGTTCTGGTGTAAATTATCTACAGATTTATAACCTCAAAGAACTTCTGAGGAAATAGAACAGGCTCATTTAGATGTACTATATATGCTTAAAAATAAAGGAAAATATCAAACAAAATAAATCTGAAAAAATACTGTATGATTTGGGGATTTGCATGCATACACATATGCATGGGAAGGGAGACGTAAACACAATCATATCATCATATACAAATACTAATATCTCACTTTAGGTAAGGACAAGTAAGGTTTACTGTTTTACTAAAATGTTTTCTCCAATGTATATGATAAAGGAAAATAGTTTTCATGAGTAAATCATCAGTAAAAGTATAGTCTAGTTTTATTATTCCTCTTATTGCAAATTTCCATTCTACCATATAAAAACACTGAAGCAAATTTGAGGGAAGGAGACTCTAACTAGATTAATCATTCCCAAGAATAGAGTAAAAAGCTTCAATAACTGTTTCAAAGATAAAGTTTGATCTGCATATGAAGTTCAAGTTAAATATGTGACTTCAGTTTGAAGATCATTATAAGGAAAATAAAAAGCTTACTCTTACAAAGCTTATCACTTTACTGAGAATGAAATGATGTGCACAGTGCCACACAAAGAAACAAGCTTCAATCACTTTAGTTCTTAGAAACTTCTGCAAATGTAAGCTTTTTCTATACTTTTCTGAAAAGATACTTACAGGTAAAATGCTAAGCTATTTTCCTGATCTGGTTGAACAACTGTGGAAAAACTAATGAAATCATTTCTCTTTACAAAATATGCTTTCAATGCTTTCCTCCCTTGTTACTTAATGAAGGAGTTCAGTTAATAACAGGCAAAAGCTTGGCTTCAAGTCTTAAAATCATTCTTCTGACAAGAATTCATTGAACTGGAATCGTGTTTATTTTTATGCATGCATACATTATCCCAAAATGGATATGTAAAATGCAGTAATTATTGTTCTTGATAAACATGAATTAGAGAACATTCATCCACTTGTCTTTTTGATTCATGAATACTTATCAGGTATCTTCCAGAAAGATGCTCCAGAAGACTTAACTACTATCGTTACTACTTAGGTACCTGATCTCTAGAGAACAACCAAAAAACTCAAATATTCTAACATTTGAAAGGGAATTCTAAAGGCTACCAAAATTCAAAAATGTCTTGAACTTATAAACATGATCACACCTCCTATTCTCTAACAGTTTATAACAGAAATGAGTTGTGTTTGATAAGAGATATGTAGTCATCAAACTTGGTGCACATGCCTGCCTGGGAATAAACATAGTCCTGAGAACCTAGGCCCTCATTGGGAGGAAAATATTTTTCTCAGCTTTTCTTAACCTACTTTATACTGTATGTGTGACAATGCCACACCATACAACTAACACTCTCTCCTTCACCTTGCAAAACATTTCCACAAATCACATGTCTTTATAGCTAAATAAAACAACTCTAACTCCAAATTAACTCGGAGAGAAAGCATCCTCTGAAAACAAAGGAGAAAACTGGTCTAATAACACATATTTATGTCCAGTGAGCTACAAAGATCTTATACTAACATGTGACATCTTTAAAATTCTTGGCCCAAAGAATATTTTGTATTGTTTTTATTTCAACTGCAATCTAGAATGCAAACTTGTTTTCAATGAGAGACAACTTCCAGACCTACGTGTCTTTGGCTGTAATTCAGAGACCTTATGACAATACTTAAAACAGCTATTAAAAGTTATATTTTCAGGGCTCCTCTATGGCTCAGTCAGTTAAGCATCCAACTTCAGCTCGGGTCATGATCTCACAGTCCATGAGTTCTTGGTGCTGACAGGTCAGAGCCTGTTGCCTGCTTCAGATTCTGTGTCTCCCTGTCTCTCTGCTCCTCCCCCACTCATGCTCTGTTTCCCTCTATCTCAAAAAATAAACATTTTTTAAAAATTTATATTTTCAACTGTGATAGAAGGGAAGTACCCGGAAGCAGGCCAGGTAGAGAGGGTCACCTGACAGAAGCTGATTCCTTTAGCAGGGAGACACAACCAGCCCATGATAACCCTGCAGGGAGGGAGCTGGAGAAAGGAGAATCTTGACTTCTCCTTCTTATCTCCCATCTGTTGTACTCTCAAAGTTAGGGAGGGAGAGCTTGTAGTGGTGTTCCAATTGATCAGTGTAGGAGCACACCGCAGATTGGAAAGGTAGAAGAGTGGATGTAGAGAAGCAATGGAGACCAAGCTTAATCACCATGCAAAAGTCACAACTATTAAAGTAAGAGGGGATGGGTGTTAGAGAGGCAAATGATGACACACCAAATTCATTAAAGGTCTAAATGAATCAAGGTTTCATATGGCCATTTGCAATCACACTGACTCGAACTTGTTCACAGAGTTTACTGTAGAAATTTTCTTTGGCTAAGAAAAGCTATGATTTGGGATGCCTGGGTGGCTCAGTCAGTTAGGCATCTGACTGCTCAGGTCATGATCTTGTGGTTCATGGGTTCGAGCCCTGCGTCCGGATCTGTGCTAACAGCTCAGAGCCTGGAGCCTGCTTTGGATTCTGCGTCTCTCTCTCTCTGCCCCTCCCCTACTTATGCACACTCTCTCTCTCTCTCTCTCTCTCTCTCTCTCTCTCTCTCAAAATATAAACATTAAAAAAATTAAAAAGAAAAGTTATGATTTTTCTTGGCCATCTTCATATCTTCATAGAACTCCACATATAACATATCGAGTGTATCCTTTATGGACCACAAACATGTGAAGAATGTTCTGGAACAGGTATGACAAGAATAAAGGCAACTTCAACTTTTATAAAAGTCACATTTTCAAAACAGCAAAGAAGATAAGCCTAGCCCATGTTTACAAAAACACAATGCAACAATTTCCCATGACTGTTAGCTTGAGCATGCAAGCAAACCATGCCCATATCAAAAAGGAAAATATTCATTTTTAAGTCAAAAGAGCTAATTTCTTTATAGTTATTGATAATAGATGCATATTGGCCATTAAATGTTTTAAAATGTTCTAGAGGTCTGGACTTCTAACCAGACATTGTGTTGCTTATTGCTTCTTTGTAATTGATGGAGCAGGTTGAATTAAAGAAGATGAATTCTGCTACTAAAAATATTCCACAAGCAAATGGCAATGAAGGAACAAGAGAAAGGCATCAGAACTGAAGCAGCAAGACATATTTCCAGGGAATTACCCTGGGATCCACGATAATTAGCAAACCAGATGGATTCATATCACTCTCTACACAGCTGCCACGTCTGCCACTCCACAAATGTCTTGGGTACGTTTAGCATCCACTCAGAATGTGGTCACACCTGGGAGCTTATTAGAAATGCAGAATCTCAGACCATATTTCAGGCCCACTGAATCATAATCTGCATTTCAACAAGGGCCCTAGGTGATTTGAAAACATGATAAAGTTTGAAAAGCACTATTTCAGAACATAACTGAAAATTCTATGACAACATTTTTTTCTTAATTCAGGGCAACAATGCCTCACAATGATTACATCAGACAAACCACCTCTTCAAGAAAGGGAACAGAGAAATCCCAGAGAGGAGTACAAAGATTTTTTTCTTCAATGTGTGGGGTAAAAAAATTATTGTCCTTTTACCCTCTCACTGATGACTCCATAATTTCTGTACAGAAGGAGGGAATAAAGAGTTTATGTGGAAGTGTGCATATTCTCTAAGATTGAGAAGACATCTAATATCTATACAAAGACTGGGGAAATCAATGGATATAAACACCTGGAAAATTCTTCTGCCTTGGAAATACCAGCAAGTTATTTTTACCACTTCTAGGTTATTTACTTTTTGTTTTTATCACTGAATTGCGTACAAGTATCCTCAGGAGAGGAAAACCAATATCAATGCTTTTAATCAGATGCTACATTTATGAAAAATTCCATCTGCAAATAGAATAGCAGTTGAGAAGACCCCTAATTGTTCTTGATTCAATCAAGGCATTTTCCTTTGTTGTTCTGAATTTGCATTTTCAATTTTTGGCAAAGGTAGTTAAGTAAAAAGACTTGAAATGCATTTCAGCTACCCATTCATTCACCAAATGTTTATGGAATATCTACTATACTCTAGGTTGTGTGTAGGTACTAAGTGCTAGAAATACAGTAATGATTAAGATATACCTCCTGTCCCCTTAAAACATGGCCAGTGGAGATAGCATACAAACAATGAAACTGAGAGGTGTTAAGTGCACAAGACACTAAAATATCACAAAAAAATCGTCATAATAGAGCAAAAAAATGACCTTTGACTTTGATTTCACTACTCTATATATTTTTCATTAAGTTCTATTAGCCTTTGTATGTCATAATTATTTAAATCTGGCTTACAACTATCTCAGTGCATGCTTTTAAAAGCATCCCATTATAAAGGGCTGTAAAAAGTAGCCACACATAGTAATTAATTGTTGCTAGGAATACCTACAGCTGAATATTTTGTAAACAGGCCAAAATATAGAATTCCAAATAAATGTCGTCATTGCAAATGTCACCTTGAGTGGTTTATACTTGTTCAATCTATGTATTCTACAGTACTTACTAAAGTTTTAAATATATATTTAAGAGTGATTGGCTGTTAATATCATTTACAAATAAAAGTCTTATAAAATATAACTTTTAATTGCAAGGTACAACATTTGATGATAATGACCATGTAGAGAAAGGTAATTAAATCAGTTGTAATGAATCATGAAAGTAATTGGAAGAAAGGAAGGACATACAACCTTTTGCAAAGCTGGTTTTACGGAAAACACAGAAAGAATGAACATTACCATCATGGGGCTAGCGCAGCTCTCAGCCCCAATCTCACCTGAGATCAAAGATACTTTTACATCAGTTGATAGGATGGATCAAAATCTTCCCAAGTAGAAGTATGTTCTGGAAGAGTCACATGTTGGTTTTATATAACATTCTATTAGGTAGATAAATAAATAGGGACTTCAGCATGCTTCTTAGTCTTCTTAAAATAATTGTGAAGTTGAAACTTCCAATGACATTCCGTTGAAAGTATTCCTGAATGGCCCACATTTGGCCATTCTGTTGGGGTTCAGATGGCTGTGGACTATTACTGTAGGAGATGTGAGTGCATATGCATGGACATGTGTATATGGGTATCTGGAGACTCTGATCTTAGACCGCATTTTTAGAAATAGCACTGAGATTTTTTGTCACAGTGCTTAAAATATTTTGCAAGATTCTTTTCTAAGTTAACCTCTTAATCATCTTAAATGAAGCAAATCATTTTTCTGTCTCTGGGTAAATTTGATTTTTAAAATAGCCAAGAGTCATTCAGATCCAAATCTGGTGAGTTACATATATAATCATGAGAGAGATTTCTTTTAACAAAATCAGGCCATGGAAAAAACTATGATTACAAGATACTGAGTTTCTTATAATGCTTACAAACCAATTTCAAGGCCATCCTCAATTTCAAAAAATGATAGTAATATTGGAATAAACATAGGCATCAAGGGCCATCACTAATATTTTCTAATATTTTGTTCTAAAGAACTGTTAATATGAGTTATTATGCATACCAAGACATAGTTTATCCCTTCTATTTTATATATGTAAATAATCTGATAGCAAACATTTCAGTTGCTTTATATGATGGTATTTTCCCCTAAATCGAGTTAATTGTGGGAATTATAACTTAAATTCATATTTGTAGTTCATAAGTTCCTGGCACAGGACTGACATCCAATAAATGTGAAAGGGGTATATGAGTAAAATGAGTAATTTGGTAGAATCCACATACAATTGGACTACATCATATGTGAATGAACCAAATTCTATACTAGTCTGACCTAAAGAAATCTTACATCTGTCAAAAAAACCCCATACATATGAACATAAACATAAACATAAATAAATAAAACTGTTAGGGCTCCTGGGTGGCTCGGTTGGTTGAGCGTCCAACTTTGGCTCACGTCACGATCTCAACAGTTCATTAAGTTTGAGCCCACATCAGTCTCTGTGCTGGCAGCTCAGAGCCTGGAGCCTGCTTTGGATTCTGTGTTTCCCTCTTTCTCTGCCCCTCCCCCGCTCACACTCAGAGTGTGTGTGTGTGTGTGTGTGTGTGTGGCGATACACACACACACACACACACACACACACACCTGAAAGACAGTGAGTCATAAAAGCTTTGTATCTAGCAATCGTCCTAGCACAATATTCTTAAAAAAATGAAAAAAAAATACATTCAAATATCGATCATATCCCTCATACAGATAACTTGTAACATCAAACTAAGAATAGATATCTTTGCCAGAGTCTTCAATCTTTATATGGTTATGGGGGCAGATACACTTCACTCCTACCATCCACCCCCACACCAAACCCACACCCCCCACACACACATTCTGGGTTCTTGAACAATGTTATCATTTTTCACAAGATATACATGAATCTTGAAGGACTGTAGCTAATAAGTGTCAAAAATGATCCATAATTTAATCTTTTCTGTATCTTTGTAGCTTAATAGAGGACATCTCACTTACATGAAGAAATATGTATTGAATAATATGTATATAATTTATATGTTTAGAGGACATATGTGTATGGTACAAATAAGTAAATTATATGAAGACAATTAAGGAAAGTAAAGGAAGGAGGGGGAGAAAATGTTCCCAGAACTAAAATTTAAATTAATAAGAATGTGTCACCCACCAAAATCAGATTTTGCTCCTATTGGAAATGTTACACATTGAGGAAAAAAAAAAAACCACATCAGCAGTCTTATAAAAAGTTTAAAAGCTGTACATAGGTAGGGCCCAAAAATCTCTTATCAAAGTTTCATGTTGCATTCCAGGCTTTATTGCACATAGCAGGGAATGGACTGACAGTCACCCCCAAATAGTTTAATAATATACATACCCAATGTCAATAAAATTTTTATCCCCAAAGAGAAAATATCAAATTTGATATATTTCACTCTGACAAGCTGGTTCAAACAAACAAAAAGATGCATGAAATCTTCAGTTTTATATACAGTCTAACAAACTTTATAAGAAATGATTCAAAGAATATAAATCCTATGTGATCTATATTTAAAAAGAAAGATGCTAATAGCAGCAATACAAGAAATTTTCTCCAAAAGTTTCTGTTCACTCAAAACAAAAGCCCAGTCCTGGTAGAAATATCAGGAATTTTAAAGGAAAAATAGCAATAGTTATAATTTATGATCACAAAAATCCCTAAAACTGCATTTAGTACAATACAAGACTTGTTAGAATCCTAAAGCAAGAAAATAGAATCACGGACACACTGCAACTTGATATTCCTTCAAAGGAAGTGTCATGTAAGGGCAGTGGTAAAAGATATATGAGTTCAGTTATACCAAGATAAATAAAACTTCCCTCACCTAGAGATATCGTTCTTCTAAAACTACAAATTCCATAGGGAGATACAGAATTGCTCTAATCTTTCCTCAGAGGACTGAGTGAGAAGGAGCTCAGACTTACAAGCACTCAACTTGAAAAAATTGGATGGCAACCCAATTTCAAATCATTCATACTGTCATCTAGCCATAGAAAGGCAAAACTAGATTGGATAGAGAACTATCTGATATGTGTCATCTCCAGTTTACTGTGGTAGGGACTGAGTGTTTAAAAATATATACCATATAGGCTGAGCACCAAACTGTAATTTAGAAAGAGACCCAAATATAATGGGGACAATCCTAAAGAGGTTGAGAAAATGCTCACAATTACACACTGAAGTCCCACCAAACCAGACAACTTGCTATCGCTCCTCAAACACAGAGGTCCCAATGGCACCGAAATGTAACAACTTGGGGAAGTCTACCAAGGGTAACGTAGCACAGCACAAGGTTCTATTTTTTTAGAAAATAATCTTTATAATGGTTTGTGGGCTGTCAACATTATGTAACTCCTAATGAGAACCCAAAGGATCCCTTCACCAGCATATTTTCCAGGTTGAAGAGCAACCATTTGTATATGTTTTTGTCTTAAAAAATTTGAGTAGTGCCCCAAACCTTAAAACTATATCCAGAATTCTACTGCATTCTAAAATCTTCCCCAAGTTACCTTTATCTCTTACCAATATTTTCGAAGCAGCCTAGTAGTATTCAAACTTGTTTGCTCATATACGCCTCTAAACATTGTTTGTTTGTTTTAATGCTTATTTATTTTTGAGAGAGAGAGAGAGACAGAACATGAGAGGGGAAAGAGCAGAGGGACACACAGAATCTGAAGCAGGCTCTAGGCTTTGAACTGTCAGCACAGAGTCCCACGCAAGGCTCAAACCCACAAACCATGAGTTCATGACCTGAGCCGAAGTCTGATGCTTAACCGACAGAGCCACCCAGGTGCCCCAAAATCTCTAAACATTGTTAGGTCAACAACTAAAAATTTCATTGTGAGTTTAAATTGTTGTGACAGATCAATTTTTGTTCATTTTATATAGATCTCACGAAATCTAAAGGTATTTCCATCTTCCAATTAAAATTTTATTACAAATAAGCACTTTAACAGGTGGAAATGTTAAATTAATTTTTTTTGTAATTAAACATGTTTCCATCATGTTACCCACACAGAAGCTTATATAATATATACATACACACATGTTTAAAAATTAGAGACATGCTATACAATGTGCTAGTCAATAGCCATTAGCCACATGTGACTACTGAGCGCTTGAAATATGGCTAGTTCAAACTGAGATATGCTGTAAGGTAAAATGCACACAAGATTTCAAAAAATCAATATGAAAATTGAGTATAAACTATCTCAATATTTTTTCTATTGACTACGTGATGTTGAAGTGGTATTTTTATATATTGGATGAAATAAAATAAATTATTAAAGTGTTACCTGTTTATTTTTAATTAATTTAAATTTAAATTTACATATGTGGTTCACATGTGTAATTCTATTAGAATTATATTTATACTTAATAGTGCTGGTTTTGAGTCTGCTATGGATCACCTAAAAAACTTTGGTGTTATAATGTATTTATGATTTTAATTATTTTCATGTCTATAACATTCTAAATTCTTTTAAAAGATATTTTGAATTAAGTTATCTTTCCAAGTGTTAGTGGAATACAATTGATGAAAACAACGTTAAAATACTTCATAATTTATTTTTAGAAAGAAAGAGGTAGAGTTTTTGTTTGTTTTTTTTTATTTTGAGGTGGGGGGGCAGTAGGGGGGGGGGGAGAGCATGTTCACAGGAGGGGCAGAGAGAGAGAGGGACAGAATCCTAAACAGGCCGTCAGAACGGAGCCTGAAGCAGGGCTTGATCTCAGGAACAATGAGATCATGACCTGAGCCAAAAATAAGAGTCTGATGCTTAACTGACTGAACCACCCAGGAACCCAGAAAGAGGGAATCTTAAACAGGCTTCACATTCAGGGTGGAGCACCATGAGGGGCTTGATCCCATGACCCTGGAATCATGACCCAAACCAAAATCAAGAGTCAAACATTCAACTGACAGAGGCACTCAGGTGCCCCCAAATATTTCATAGTTATTAAGGAAAAAAGTGAAAATATAAAATTTTATTGTAATTGCATATTCTAATGAGATAGATGGGGGCTTTTTTCCCTAATTAGTTGGCATATCTATAGATGAAAAATTGTTTATTGTGTAATAAGGGTGAACAGCAATTCTTTTTATATTTTATTTTCATACTTAAAAGTACTAAGACACCTTAATCACATAATATGTTGGAATATAATTTTTTCAATGTTACTAAATTATTTAAACTCCCAAGTTTCATGACAGAAATCCATAGTGGTCTAGTAATAAATAATAATTTTTTAAATCATCAATAACTTAAATATTTTATTGAACACAAGACTCAACCTTCAACTTTTTCTTTGTCTAATCACTGAAGACATTACATTTCGGTTTTTTTTTTTTTTTAATGTTTATTTTTGAGAGAGAGAAACAGAGAGAGAGATTGCAAGAAGGGACAGAGAGAGAGGGAAACACAGAATCCAAAGCAGGCTCCAGGCTCCAAGCTGTCAGCACAGAGCCCAGTGAGGGCTCAAACTCACCAACCACGAGATCATGACCCAAGCCGGAGTGGGATGCTTAACCCAGGCACTCTGAAGACGTTACATTTCTAACTTAGGGAAACTATACTGCCAAAAAAACATTACCAATTATCCACCAAACAGTTACTCAGTATCCCTATTACTTTTCACCTACAGCCTCCTTGTTCTACCAGATAGGATTAGAAAGGGCAAAAGAAAAGAATTATAATTATAATCAAATTATAATTATTTTCTAAATGACTTTGACAAAGCAAGTTTTTAGATAAAATACTTCTTTTTAAAAAAATGTTTATGTTTATTTATTTTTGAGAGACAGAGACAGAGCATGAGCAGGGGAGGGGCAGAGAAAGAGGGAGACACAGAATCCAAAGCAGGTTCCAGGCTCTGAGCTGTCAGCACAGAGCCTGACACAGGGCTCGAACCCATGAACTGTGAGATCATGACCTGAGCCGAGCTGTACACCTAACTGACTGAGCCACCCAGGTGCCCCTGGAAATTTATTCTTTTAAAGACCTGTGTGTCTGTAAGGTTTTCAGGTAGCCTCAGAGGTCTCACATTCTAGTTTGAGCACCCTTTCATTGTCCCATTGATTTTGGCCCTCCTTCTAACCTTGCCTCTACAGCCGAATCTCAGCACAGCCCACAGAATGATTCTTTCAGTTCCAAATCAGAAAATCACTCCTCTGCTCAAACCTTCCAGGCATTTCCCATTCTCACACACAGTAAAAGCCAACTATCTTGACAGTAGAGCCTACAAGGCCCTTAACAATATGCCCTTCAACCCTGTTACCCCTCGTACCCTACTCAACTCCCTTGGCTCAGTTTGCTGAATTACCCTGGCATCTTCACTAGCCCTCAAAATTGCTCTCAGATAATCATCTCAGGAAGATGCTCCCTATGCTAAAATGTTCTTCCTCTTGACCTCCATGGCTCACTATATCACTTTCTGTAAGTCATTACTCAGATACCTTCTCAGAGATGCTTTCCCTGGCCACCCTACCACTTACCCTTCTATTCCCCTTTCCTGCTGTATTTTTTTTTCCAAAGTACTTAATGCAATTTGATCATATATTTTCTCAATTTGTTCTTTCACCCTTCATAGAAAGCAAGCTCATATAACAGGTTTTCCCCCCTGTTCTGTATTCTAACATATCCCTAAAACAATATATGGTATATATGAGGCATCCAATAAATTTGTCAAGTGTGAAAATCATGTGATCTCTCTTATAAATGAGGCAAAGTTCTATGCACATTGGAGAACAGGGTTGTTTTATTCGTTTAGGTTTGTTCTTTTGTGTAATAAAATTGAGTAACTAACACTCAAAATTTTGTTCTAATGCACAGCATCAGGTGGTTCTCTGCAATGAACATCAACATTTATGTTGAATTCATCTAAGTCTATACATATGACTCAAATGTGTGGATGTGACCTGGAAAGCCACATAGTGTTTGTGTATATTTACTAACTCAGTATGCACATTCCTCTCAAATGGTTTCCTCCATTTTTGCTAATGTTGATTGGTTTTTCTTTGACTGAAAAGCAGCTTCCTTAGATTTATAAGATGATTAATGAAAACATTAACTTTACCAATAGCAACATATTAATTGATTCCTTTTTCATATTATTTTATCACAGTCCCTGGATAAAACTATGTAGGTGCTGCCTCTAAAATAAAAACTTTTCCACATCAAAATGTCTGAAAAGAATGCAGCTAGAGTGTTAATCAATAGTAAATATATACGGTTGACAGCACACTGGAATTGGGTACCCTGAACTGTAGCCAATCGTGGATGTTATCCATTTTGTCCTTAAAAGCATTTAAGGCAAGTTTGCCAGATGTCACTACCAGACTATAACTTTCCCTTCTTGCTTTGAGTCATTTAAAAATCCTGTTGGATTTCATTTTATTAACAGGTTAACAGATCTATTACATCCCACTAGAGTACTATTGACTAACTTTGAAAAACTATCCACTTTGCCTCATGTCACTTGTGTAGCATTTTTCCCCAGATATCAAAGTATCAAAGAGTCAAAAATCCTAAGAGTCTTAAAGCACGTTTAGTATAATTTGATGGTCATTGAACATACCTCACAAATCCATGAACTACATATATCATATATATATATATATAGAACCACACACACACACACACACACACACACACACACACACACACACGTTCAGTCAACAATATTTCTATATGGAGGTTACTCCACGGTAGTTGCTCTGAAAGGATATAAAGGTAAAGAATATGTATTATATCTATGATCAAATATTTAAGTTAAAACAATATGAACACCACAGAAACTCTATGAAATTATGAGAGTCCACTAATAAACTTAAATGGGAATCATAGATGAAACTTAAAGATGTCAAACATAAAAGGATATTTAACAATCTGAAGAATATTTATTCCATAAGCAAATAATTATATAGCTTTATTGAATAAATATCCCAAACAATACTTCTGACAGAGAATCAATATATTAGTTTATCTAAATTACTCACTGTATTCATGCTCTTGAGGTGATGTCCAGAAAATCACAGAGAAAAACCTAGACAAAGCTAACGCTAATGGCCCTAAACATTACCATTTTTTCAAAGAGTGTTCACATAACATAAGATTTATAGGTTTAAAAGATATGTAAGGGGCGCCTGGGTGGCGCAGTGGGTTAAGCGTCCGACTTCAGCCAGGTCACGATCCCGCGGTCCGCGAGTTCGAGCCCCGCGTCGGGCTCTGGGCTGATGGCTCGGAGCCTGGAGCCTGTTTCCCATTCTGTGTCTCCCTCTCTCTCTGCCCCTCCCCCGTTCATGCTCTGTCTCTCTCTGTCCCAAAAATAAATAAACGTTGAAAAAAAAAAAAAGATATGTAAGCCCAGTGATTCCAAACAATATCTATTATATTTGAAAAGTGGTCTTCGTGTTACCAAAAGAAGTAATATTCCCATTTCGAGAAAAATACTGACATTAGCTTCTTTCATCTCGGAAGTTAAGGTCTTTTCTCAAATTTTCCCATAAGGGGACAATTCGCCCTTAATTAATATAAAGTTCACAATGGATGTACAAATGAATCATGATTTACAATTAAAGTTCTAATGAAATAGTGGAATGATCAAAGAATTATCTTCTGGCCTTTGCACAGATTTAAATTATGAAAGCGTTTCAATAAAAGTTGCTAAGGTTTCTATTCTTCACAAAAGGTAACATATAAAGAATAAATATGTTTTCTAAATACTACCAGCTCCTTAAATGCGGTTTTCAAAAAATATATAGTTAATGCCAAAAAAAATCATTCTTTCTAATCTGTAAATTCTAAAAAGCTTTTCCAAATAAGAATTTTGACATTTTTATTTTGAAAAAGCCTTTGAAGTCTTAGCTTTTTTCAAAGCAATGTTTCAGAGAAAAGCACATCACATATCAATTTGCACTTAGATATTTATTTTAAAGCATTAGTGCTCCACAGAATTTAGTAGTGAGTCACAAGAGAATAAAACACATATTTTATATAAACAAGAGAATTTTTCTGAAATATTTTTTAAGATAATTCTAAACTGTTTTAAAGCAAATGTAATGCATTTTAAAAAGACATATTAGCACAAGTATTTTCTTCTAATTATAATATTTCAGGAAGAAGAACTGATTCATATATAATGTAGATAAAATACTTGGATAATTCATGTAAAATATTAAAGAAATTATATTTTAAACACGGTAATATTACCTGAGCATGTTAAAGTCTGAAATACTAGATCATATCGACATATTAATTTTCAGGATAAACATTGATTTTTTTAGATGATAAATCTTTAAGATAATTATAACTTCGAGTGAAATATACAATAAAGTTTATATTACTCAAGGACCAGTGTTTATATAAGGCATAATCAACAAAAGTAGGAAAAACTGAGGGTAATATAAAGTAGCATAGATTTATCCACATTTATTTCTGCTTAAAACTAACTTTTGGGCAAGAAACAAAACCCATTGGATAAAAATAAAATTGCTCTATTTTTGCCACTGCAAAGGCCGCTGGCCCCAGCTTATGACTATGTGTCCATGAGGTCGAATACACTGATAAACTAAACATTTTAATTACTGTTTTATTAGCAAGACAGCAAATGTCCAATTATTTGTAAATATTAATGACTAATTGAATTATATATAAATTCTCAGCAGTGTTTAGTGGCTCTAGGATATGGAGATGGCTATAATCAATAGTGGCCAACTTCTCTGGACAGTCAATTTAGTAAGAGAAAATTGGAAACCATCTTTATCAATGTCCTCTTACTCACCTATCTCTCCTAGTACTTCTGCAACAGACAATTAGAATCAGTATTAGTCAAGTTCCAAAAATGACTGCTCTACAAAATGCATTATGACAAGTAAGCACTGACTTCACTTTGAATAATTCCACTTCAATTCTACCCTCTTCCTAAAATATGGAAAGCAGACACAAAAGCAAACTTGCTTTGTGGATGTCTTAAGTCAAACATCTTAGAATTGAAAGGAATCTTGGAGATCCTTCTACATTATATTCACTTTTTGAAGATAGCCAAGTAAAGAATATATTTTCTGAAGCTAAAAATATATCCAGAATGCAAAAGCTTATCAAATAATCCAAGTATCAGATAAAATAGTCTGTATTCAAAACAAAACTCAGACAAGAGTCAGAAAAGGAAAGGATCTCTCTTCCTTCTCTTGAAACCTGCTTTCCATGAAGCCCCTTCCCTCCTCTGCAAAATAAAGGGAATAGGATCAGCCATGAAGCACAACTGAGTTGTTAGCCAAGGATACCGTCTAACCTTGGGATGCTTGGGTGGCTCAGTTGCTTAAGTGTCTGACTTCAGCTTGGGTCATGATCTCATGGTTCATGGGTTCAAGCCCCGCATTGGGCTCTGTGCTGACAGTTTAGAGCCTGATTCCTGCTTCAGATTCTGTGTCTCCCTCTCTCTCTGCCCCTCCCCTGCTCGCACTGTCTCTCCCTCCCTCTCTCAAAGATAAACATTAAAAAAAATAATAAAGGATACTGTCTAACCTTGATGACTATAGGAATCAGTAGTTGTGACTTTCTTGGCAAGTTTTAGGAAGGAGGCATGTTCTACAGTATAAAATGTTATTTTGTTAAAGTTCTTCAAATGCTCTATGTAATGATTCTTTATTCCCTGTGGTCACTCTTTGCTTATAAAACTAGTTCCCCTATGGGAAAACTCTTTTCATGGATAATGGATAACATCCTAACATTTGGTCTTTATAAAACTGTAGAGCCAAGACATTTTTCCTCTAACATTAAATAATACCTTACCGCTGATACTGGCATCCTAAAGGCAAAAATGAGCATCACAGCACAAATGAGCAAAGGAAGGAGAAGGTATTATTGGTCATAGCCCAAGAAACGACTTCAAATCAGAGTTTCTTTAACTGAGTCTGATGGCCAAATACCATATGTATATTTACAATCTTAGTTCACATTGAACTGCCTGACTCCAAGCTAATTTTTCCACTAAGGAATCGGAGTTTCAAAACAGCACTTTTGGAACTTGCAAAAGTACTGAACTCTGAAGGTAAGTCCCCCTTTCTGCTTTTTCAATTGTATTTTGCAAATGTATTAGATAATGGGTTTATCCCCATTATCTTTCAGTCTTTCATTAGACATCTTCACAAAAATACAGCATTTGAGATTCCATATACATAACACTGCAAAACTAGGAATATCCTAACTCCTTTTTTCCTCAATTCTCAACTGATACCCTGACTGGTTTATCATAAAAACAATCACCTCACTTAAATACCCACAGCTCCCTTTTTTTTTTTTTTGTCTCAATATCTCTGTGTGTTTAATCTTTATTTTTATGGATGAATAATATTTTGAAGTATTAGGTGATGTGTTTCCCCATCCCCTGTCATGTTCAACTCCTTTACTTGTATTCAGAGGGCCTGAATTCAAGTTTAGACTCACTTTCAGTTAGAAATGATTCACTTACCCATGGTTTTCAAGGCTGAGCCAATGTAGGGGTTAAAACACACACACACACACACACACACACACACACACACACACACACACA
>NW_024423254.1:0-25959 GCF_014898765.1 Herpailurus yagouaroundi
AACTGGTTCTCTTTGGGATTTTGGCTGGGGGATGGGCGGGGGAGATGCGCTGGCGAGGGCCTTTGTTCCCCACCAAACAGAGCTCTGTCGTCCGGGGGCTCAGCAGCTCTCCTTCCCTTTGTCCTCCAGCCTTCCCGCTTTCTGAGCAGAGCTGTTTACTTATGACCTCCCAGACGCTAAGTCGTGCTTGCTGTCGGAACACAGTCCGTCAGGCCCCCCCGCTTTTTGCAAGCCAGACTCGGGGGCTCTGCTTGGCCGGCGTGCCGCCCCTCCGCCCCGGCTCCCTCCCGCCAGTCCGTGGAGTGCGCACCGCCTCGCCGCCCTTCCTACCCTCTTCCGTGGGCCTCTCGTCTGCGCTTGGCTCCGGCGACTCCATTCTGCTAATCCTCTGGCGGTTTTCTGGGTTATTTAGGCAGGTGTAGGTGGAATCTAAGTGATCAGCAGGACGCGCGGTGAGCCCAGGGTCCTCCTACGCCGCCATCTTCCCTCTCTCCCCCAGAAAAGTCTTTATAGTCTTAGATGACAGCAAAACATTTATAGGTAAGTAAAAAATTATATTTTAGTTACATGCTGGAAAGGGGTTTTGGGTTGACATACCATATGTCACAGTTTCCCCACTTATGATAATAGGAAATAAGTTTCCAGTTAACATTTTCATATAAAACATATGATTTTCTGGAATGAATTATCAACATTAAGAGGGAAATGCCTGGTAGACCAAAATCCTTGCTCTGGTGGAGCTTACACTCTAGAGGGAATAAAGAGACAATAAGAATAAATGAGTATATTGCATAGATTGTTAGACTGTATTAAGTACTAAGAACGTGTGGCAGGGGCACATATAATTTGGGAGACCTCCCTGAGAGAGTGAAAATAGACTAAAAGAGGTGAGAGCCATCTATAGATATAGGTTAGTGAAGGATATTCCAGGTAGGGAAACAAATGTAAAGAATATCACTGGTGAATTTCAAGAGCATCAAGTTGGAACTTGGCTGGAGGGATGTAAGTGAGGAAGAAAGGAGGAAGATGATTTAGGAGAAGAAAGGGGGAGGGGGAGAGGGAAGGGCATATAGAAATAATGATGGTGGTAACAGTGGAAAACAACAGTCCTTTTTCTCATACTGAACCTCTGTCAGTCCCCCAAGGTACTTTCATTGTACCAAGATAGCAGCCTTGCACATAAATCTTCCCCCATCTGCTTTCTTGAGAACTGTGCGAATAATAGGAATAGTTAATTATAGGGAAGGTCTGTTCACAGTCACAGTTATTACAGCAACCACTCAAGTCCCATTGTACAAAGTTCCATTTGTGTGTCTTTTTATTCCTCACTTCCAAAACTCATGTGTATACAGAAGGGGACACAAAATGTGTCCTTCTTTGCCAGGGCCAACCTACCATGATCCATTGAAACATGTTGACAGAACAGGATTCTGTATCTCCCTCCCCCAAAATTGTTTAAGAATGGAATCCCTTTCAAAGAACAGAAGCCCCACCCAAAAAATAGGAGTAGATGGACTTTGATGACCCCTCTCAACAGAGTGATTCTAATCTCTCTCTCTCTGAGGGTGTCTTGCAGGAGTAAATTAATGATTAGAAAGAGATTTTATTTTCTTCACAGGGAAATAAGATGATACGTGAATCACATGGATTGCTGTCAAGTTGAAATGTTGCTCAAAACTATATACTTCTAACCAGGTGGTTTTTTCTTTCAATGTTAGAGTGCTGTCATAAAATTAATTTCCTCCCCAAATGCTGAAGACCAAGACATAAGGGAAGCAGAGGTCAGAGCCAGACACATGGGCAGGGAAAAAAGAATCATAATACAGATTCTGATGACAGCTCTGGGCTGACACAGAGGCAAATGAGGAAAAAGACACAGAAGCTTTGAAGGTGAAAAGGAGGATAAATTGAAGAGGGTAGTCTGAAAAAGAGGGACATTTTAAATAGCATTTCCCAGGAAACTCGTAGGTTGAAACATCTTTTGTGATGATACTAAGATGTCTCCTTCTACTTAAGAGCAACTTGGGGTTAAAGAAAGCAGACCATCATTCAGAGAGTTTATGTAATGAATGGGGTGGGGGGCAGGAAACACAGAAGCCAATTGAACACAGACATCATTGAATGTCCAATGACTTCTTATAAGAGTGCAAGAAAACAAAAGTGATAAGGTCATTGAAAAATATATATTTCCTTGTATCCTCTCTTCATTATATGTATTTTATTCTTGGAGAACATTTTTAAAAACACAAAGTTAAACATGACTTAAATAACCTACTCTTTTTATAAGGAACAATGGAAAACCAATATAGGACACAGATGAAGTGTTAACCTCTAAAGCAAAGATTTTAAGGAGATACATTTTCCAGCCACAAATGGTATAAAATGGAAAACAAATTATTTTGGTGGTGGGGGCAGGAGGCAGTTTCAATTTACAACTGTGCCAAGAGCCTTCCATTGCTTAGCTGTGATGCATGTGTTTCAGAAATCCACAGAGCCAAGAATTGTGGTGTCAGACACTGTATACCCAGAGGGTCTTGAATCATAAGAAGAAAGCCATGTAATGCAGATATACATGCAATTATACTTTTTTTTAGAGGAGGAAATTCTTCTCTCACCAACAAAAGATTTGAATCAGATAAAGTATACACTGCTAACAAGATAAAGGAAAATATGACAAGAAGTGGAGTAGACAGACCAACAGGCATCACTTTGGTGCTCTGGTGAAGGGGTCTAAGAAAATGGAGAAGAAATGAAGAAATAAAAGGCACAGAACTTGAAAAGTTAAAGGTGCTTACCCAGGCCAGATGGCACTTGTGCCTTTTACTGCAGCAAATGAAACCGTAAGGTTTGGTAGAGGAAACGGACACTTTAGAAACAATGGAAAACATGGTTTGCACAGCCCTTCTTTCTCTGACTATAGCCTGTCCCAGTGTCCGCTCTCCTGAGTATGAAGGCTTTCATCACTGAGCCCTACAAATGTCCTCATATCTTAACATGGAGAAGAGCTTAAGTTCAAGAGCCCGGGATGAGAGGAAATTCTGTGGATCCAACCATATAAAAGAAATGGCATTTTATTAAAATATATAAAGAAAGGATCAGAAGAAAGCATATTCACAAATGTAGAATGTTATATGTGCAAAAGTGTGAACTAGATATTCATAGAATCAAGAACTCTTAGTTCTGACAGCTTAGGTAAGGAAGCTTAATCCACTTACTCCCTTCTAAATCACTGAGGTGATAAAAAAATTAAAGCACTTCACACAATAAACAATAAATGTGTGATAGATAATGATTGGCCCACACTTGAGTTTATGGAAGACTCAGAAATAAAACCTAGATCCCTACTTTTCAATATTTTTTCTATCACACAGCACATCTATGCCTCCCCCTGCCCCTGCCACCAAATCAAAAGTGTTATGGGCATGATTCCATCCTCAAGTGGGCCATTATTCATATGTACAATTTAGGCAAAAGTAATTTCCCTCGGCCTCAGGACTGTGTAAGTTACGTATCTCTTAAAAATTAGGAAATGCCAGGACGCGTGGGTGGCTCAATTGGTTAAGTGTCCAACTCTTGATTTCGGCTCAGGTCACGATCTCACAGTCATGACATTGAGCCCCACATCAGGCTCGGCACTGACAGCATGGAGCCCCTGGGTAACTGTGAGGAGACAAGCCCACAGCTGGGGTTACAGCTAAAACACTCCTAGGCCAACTAATATGGAAAGCTTATCTTTGGGTATGCCTCTGGGGTTTTCCTCTCATCCCGAAAGGAAAGCCAATTGACTACAAAACAAAAGAACTCTTATATCAGTGACTTGATGTTATCACCCCAAACTTAGCAATAAACCATCAAAATGAAATTGCTAAAAATTACATTCACATATGTGCCCCTTGACACCACAGAGGTAAACATATCAGGAGAATCCTTTATTCATGTTGTCAGTTAACCCCAATATCCAGCATTTGGAGAATTCTTAAATTGAAGACTACTTAATTTTAAATAAACAGCATTCTGCTTTTGTTGACAAAAACCTATTTCTCCCCTTTATCGTTGTGCATTCTTTGCTCTACTTTCCTTAATTTTTAGGGATTCTCCTCCCCAGCTGTAGGTGAACTACTCTTCAAACTATACATTTTGTAACTGTTTTTGTGCTATATTTTCAGTAAACATGAAAAAATCAATGTATACCATGTTTAAATTAACCATGATATATTCATATTGTTTCTTCTAAATTCATAACAAAGCGGACAAAACTACTGCCATGTGTAACTATACATACATACACACACATATGTAATTAAAACAAAGTAAACTATATATAACTATAGAAACACACACACATAATTAAAACAAAGTAAACTAAGTCACTTTAAAGAAACTTTTGCCAGTCAGGTTTGGGTGTATCTAACGTGCTGGCTCATTTTCCTCTAATTAGAACCACTCTGGGAAAATCCTTCGAGGGGAATTACCATGGATGACAAGAACGGATTTTGCTTTGGTTATCCAGGACTCACCTCCTCAATTAATTATAACCATGCTGGGGAAAGTTGGACTCCTGAAGCAATTAACATATGCTATGGACAAGAAGAGTGAAGAAATCAAAATGATAGTGACTGGGTGACCTAACAGAGAGAGGAAATTATTATTAGACATTGTTCTGACAACAAAACGTAGTAAGGTGAGAAGAAATAATTCCAATTTCTTGACAGTTACAGGAAAAGTTGCTATACCATCATAAGAAAGGGTTTTAAACATTCTAACAGGAAAAAAAATCTTAAATAACAAATCTGTTAAGGAAGAGAGAATAAGGGGCTTACAATTTGTGTCTTTAATGAAACACATTTCCTACATTTTAGCCCACTTCAAATGCAGTTGAGTTCAAAAGAGCAAGTGTTCTAGGTTCTAAAACGGACTCCATCACTTACTATGTATCTTTAAGAAAGTTATTTAACCTTCTTTACTCAGTTTCCTCATCTGTAAAATGAGAACATTCATACCAACACCTTTAAAAGTTGTTGGAGGGTTAAATAAGATAATCTCTGTACAACATTTATAATAGTGTGTGACCCAATAACAAGTGCTATAGAAAAGTATAAGCTACATTTAGTTTTAGCACAATTTCTAGGAAGTTCTTACATTCAACTCATGTTTTGGTCCTTCTTCTCCATCACCTACTCTATTTCATTCCACTAGGTCTTCTCTTTTCCCCCCACCAGATGCACCTTATTTTTTTTTTTTTTGTCTCTGGATATATTCATTTTCTAAGCTCGCCATGACAAAGTACCATGAACTTGGTGGCTTCAAACAATAAATTTGTTATCTCAGACACCTGGAGACTAGAAATCTGAAATCAGAGTAGAAACAGGGTTAGTTGCTTATAGCGGGCTTGGTGGAGAATTTGCTCCATACCTCTCTCCTATCTCCTAGACAGTGCTGTAATCCTTGGAGTTCCTTGGTTTGTGGATGCATCACCCCAATCTCCATCAACACATGGCAACCTCCCTGCATGTCTGTGTCCAAACTCCAGTTATTAGATTAAGACCCACCATAATCCAGTATGACCTCATCTTAGTTTAATTACATCTGCAAAGACCTTATTTACAAAGAAGTACACATTCAAAGTTATCAGTGATTAGGACTTAAACATATTTTTTGTGGGGACACAATGCAACACACAACACTAGGTGTTTGCTCAAACAGGTTCTCATTCTTGAAATTCTCTCCCTCTCATCTGTAGCCTGTACTTCCATTCTTTGCATCCTTTCCAGCTTATTTTTCTGAAAGATTCCAGAACCAAATTCCAGCTTAGTTTTTACAACATCCCCAACTACGACTGCAGCCCTCCTTCTTCCTGTTGCCATGCAGTTGGAACTTAATGTTTCTGGTGTCAGCTCTGTCTGCCAAGCTAGACTCAGCTATTAAAGAGCAAGTGAATTTTGGGACACCTTCCATTCCTCACGGTACCAGTACTCCTCTGGGCAGAGAGAGGACCCTTTATAAATAGTATTGATGTGTTTATCACTTTGTTAATTTAATAAATGTAACTGTATGTATTTTTTGCCTCTGTTTATAAGATAATTTGGGGGGGCGTGAAGGAGTAACATATTCAAGTTGTGTCTTATTTATGATGCTTATTAGCCCGCCGAAATTAGCTTGAGAGCACTTAAACAAGCCATTTTAATAAAAAGCACAGTGTTTGTTCCTTGATCAAAAGCAACTTAAACTCTGGTTGGGAGGAAAGAATAGACAACAATTAGAGGGAAAAAAGCTTTATATGTTCTGACATTATATAATTATAGACTAAATTTATGAATTCTGGCACTGAAATAACTAGAAAATAAAGCAACACATGATAAGGAGCTAATTATGTGGGACAAACAACAAATACAAAATAAAACTTTGATTTCTTCATTTCTAAAAACAAGAACTGTATTTAGATATCTTGTGGATGGGGAGAGGGCTAATTTCCTTTTGTTTCAGTTAATTCACAAAAAAAGATGACAATGTGATCTGATCACCTGACAATTATAGTGTCTGACCATTTACGGGGTTTGCAGTCCGGGTCTAATTCATTCACAAAATGAGTAACAGAAAGCCGTTTCGCTTACACAAGTGTCATATAATATCACAGACCCTGCAAAGACCTTGACACAAAGTAATTGCTCTTATTTCTAGCTACAGCAGAACTGGAGATCCTTAGGACCAAAAGAAACATCCTAACTGTTGCCTCAAGACTGCCCTGACTAAAGAATTTCAACCCTTATGTTATAGCTGAAAGCTGTCTGCTGGATGTTGTAACTCACTGGGCCACACAGGACCAAGTTTAATCTCTCTCCCACATGACAACCCTTCAAACAGCTGAAAGCAGTGATCTGTCTCACTGCATTTTCCTTTCTCTCCAGCTTAAGCCATATGACACATTACCAAGCCTCTTTCCCTCCTGATCACGCCCGCCTGTATATGCCCCACCTTGTCTATCACCCTGTTAAAGGGTGATGCCCAGAACCGAATAAAACTTTCAGGTGCCCACGGACAGCCATAGCATATTTATAGCACTGATGCCCCAGGAACACCTTGTGTCTCTCATCTCTTCTCCATCCCCGGGTGTGAGCCCAGGTCTTCACCGCAGTGAAATCACTTTGACAGCCTCCTTACTGGACCCCTTACCACTCCAATCCTCACATTTTCCTACATCTTTAATAATAGATTTGTAATAAAGGATAATAGCACTTCCATAATTTAAGGATGTCGGCCCTCTGTTTTGAGCATAAATATATATATAAAAAAACATTTCAATTTCTTAGGAGGACATGAGAGTCTAACAGTAAGTGTCAATATTGCATGATTATCAGCTTCCTCCCCACTTGCTATAGGTTGCATTGTGTCCCCCCCAAAACCCATATGTTGAAGTCTTAACCTCCAGTACCTTAGAATGTGACCTTATTTGGAAATAAGGTCATTATACCTATAGTTAAGATGAGGTCATTATAGTGGACTCTAATCCAATAGGACTGTTGTTTTTCTAGAAGGGAAATTCAGACTGAGACACATATAGGCTGAATGCTATGTGACGATGAAGATGGTCAACTACAAGATGAGAGAGGCCTGGAAGAGACCCATCCCCATAAGATCCAAGTAGGAATTAACCTTGCCAACACCTTGATTTCAGACTTCTATGCCTCAGTAATTGTGAGACCAATTTCTTTAGTTTAAGCCACCCAGTTTGTGGTAGTTCATTATGGCAAACTAATACATCACTTCTTACGCCCCACAAAAAATGTTCTGAGTGCCAATGAATGAAGATACGACGAAATATTCACTAATTAGCTTTTGATGTTTAAGAAAACACCCCCCGAAATAGTGGTTTAAAATAACCACTATCTGTTTAGCTCATGATTCTGCAGATTGGCAAATGGAGGTAGGCAGCTCTAATCTAGGCTAGGCTCAGTGGATTTCAGTGGGTCCACGCATGCATCAAAAGTCACCTGGTGCTGGCTAGGCTCTAATGACTTTGGACGGGGTAGGGGAGGCATTTGAGAATAATGGGACCTCTCTCCATATAGTATCTTATCCTCCAGCAGGCTGGCCCCAGGAGTTTCAAGAAGCAAAAGAGGAAGTCCCCATGTGAGGGAACATCTGAAGTCTCTCCTTACATCCCAGCTGCTACAATTTCATTAGTCAAAGCAAATCATGAGGCCAAGCCAGATTCAAGGGGTAGGGAAGTAGATCACCTCATTACAGGAGGAATACAAAGTGGTAGTAATCCAAGGGTATGGGCACAGAGAGGGAAAGAACATACAGCCACCACATAGCAACCACCACATTTTTATTGTGACCACAAATTGTTATTTAACCCCCACAGAAGGCATGAGGCATCACGAGCATAGTACTTAAGTAAAAGCACACGATTTTTTTTTTCCCTCTAATTGGAGTGGCTCCCTGGCATGGGTGATTCTGTTCACGGGACTCTGGCAACATCTAGTCCTGTCCCACAACTAGGGGACAGGGAGCTTCCACTGGCATCTGCATCTAGTGGGTAGAGGCCATGGATGCTGTTTAAACCCTACAACACACAGGACAGCCTCTCACAGCAAAGAACTCTGCAGCCCCAAAGGCTCTAAGTTCTGCCAATAAGAAACCCTGTTTTAGGCTGAAGATTCGTACCAATACCAGCAAACCTACGATGCCAGCTGCTCTTATTTTGCTGCTCCTTTTCAGTAGCCCCCTTTACTTGAAACTATCAGGAGAAATCAAAGCATTTCTTCAGCCCTGCAGCAGGCAACCCCTCTCTGTCCTGATGTGTCCTCCAAGGCACTAGGGATACAGTGATAGAAAGGACTGTCCTGCCTTCCAGAAGCCCAGAGTCCAGGAGGAACAGACTTCCTGAGCCAACCAGGCACTGCCTCCTGTGCATCTAGCACCGATCTGTACCTCTATCGTAGGTCACAGCTGCTCAGTGATGTATGCGCCCCCCATTAGGCCACAGGCTTCTGCAGGGGGAGACTTTGCTCATTCACCTCTGGATCCTCAGGGTCTATAAATGTTGCTGAATGAAGCACGTGAGGGGCAAACTAAGGAGTGCTTCTCTCTTGTCACTATGTTGTAAAGTCAGCGAGGTATGTTATGTTTAAACCCTGAAGGATGCATGAAGGAGCATAAAAAAGAGTTGTCAGCATCTATACTCACATATCTCAGATTCTGGTACCACCATATATCCCTAACAAAAACACAAAAATACCACTGTAATTCTTTTCATGTAGAATCAAAACTCAGTGAGCTGTCTGTATGACCAACTCTCCTTCTCCAGGAAAGCGAGGTCTTTTCGTATGATTGCCCAGTGCCACTTAAGGTGATCGCTATTTTTAGATCACTGAAGATGTTCATCTAATACTCGATTTGTGACTTCTTTCTTTTGAGTCTTTTCTCTCTTTTCACTAGTGCCTAAATTTTTTTTCACTATTTGTTTGAATAAATAGACTCCTAACATCTTACTCCCACATAGTTTAATAGTCATCGAAAAACTGTCATTTAAAAATACTTCCTCCTGTGTGCAAACATCTGGCCTACCCACTTAGTGTTTGAAATAAGTAGTAATTATCTAGACTCTGTTTTGGCATGATATTGGATGACAACTTAAAACCCCAGCCTCTATTCCCAAACCTGGTTGCCGTTTGTTACTGAGCAGAATTCACTCAATTGGAACTCAAGAGTTTAATTTAGTACAGCATTCTCTTGCCTCCAAAAATTTATAATTAAGTTCTTGGCACTGCTTAGCCACATATTAGGTACAAATAAAAAAATCTAAAAATGGTTCTGGGTATTGGACCTGTGTCCAAGGCAAGAAAATTCTGCAGTTTGGATTCTAAGACTGTGACACCCTGGAATTAAAAACAGTTTTAAAACGTGCCTAAATGTTCATAGCAGCACTCTCAACAATAGCCAAATTATGGAAAGAGCCTAAATGTCCATCAACTGATGAATGGATAAAGAAATTGTGGTTTACAGAGAAAGACAGATACCATATGGTTTCACTCTTATGTGGATCCTGAGAAACTTAACAGGAACCCATGGGGGAGGGGAAGGAAAAAAAAAAAAGAGGTTAGAGTGGGAGAGAGACAAAGCATAAGAGACTGTTGAGAACTGAGAACAAACCAAGGATTGATGGGGGATGGGAGGGAGGAGAGGGTGGGTGATGGGTATTGAGGAGGGCACCTTTTGGGATGAGCACTGGGTGTTGTATGGAAACCAATTTGACAATAAATTTCATATATAAATTAAAAAAAATAAAATATAAAATAAAATTTATATAAAATGCAAAAAAAAACGTGCCTAAAACAGGGAGAGGAGGAAAGGAGAATCTACTGAAGCATTTCTGAAGACCCCTTCACAGGCAGGAATTTGTTCATTCACAAGTGAGGCTGGCATCTTGACATCACTTCCACCGACTTCTTTGGAGTGGAATCTTGTTGGAGTAACACTGAGTTCGTTACACAAGTCTTGATCTGCAAAACTCCAAAAATGGGATGTGCCCATTTGTGAGAGAGATCAGCTAATTACCAAATCTATTTCCTCTTCTGGGGAGCACAGGTATACACTTCTCAGCCTCCATGTGGAAGACTATCACCAGGTTTGGCCATTGGAATGTGAGCTAAGGCAAAGTATGCCATGTGTCATGACCTGCATAAGCACAGTCAACTTAGAAGCCTAAATTAAGGAGGGCAGAGCCAAATGGCACAAGGGGCCTGGATTTCCAATTTATTGTTTGGAGGAGAACTGCCAGATGGCCATGAACACCAATTTAACTAATTTATGGAAATCTTATAGAATCATTGTGTATCTATTCCTACCTACTGCTCTCTCCCACGGAACTTCTCCATTGTTTTGATATATTTCATTGAATATTTTCTGAGATACTAGACATTTAAGTATGTATTTCTTTGTCTCCCTTTTCTCCATTAGAATGGAGGCTTCATGCAGATGGATATGTTGTCTGTTTGTTCACCAATTTATTTCTAGTTTCTAGAACAATAACGAATACATGGTGGGAACCTAGCATTTCTGATGAAATCATGCCTAGTGTAGAGTCCAAGAAACACACAGGGCCACTGCATTACACAATGGAAAATGGGAAATGGGGATCATCCTTATGGTGTAGGTCAGGGGGTGGCTGTGACAGTGGGAGTGCTATGAATAGGACAGAGGAGTAGTATCTTACAAGACCACCCACAGATCTCAATATTCATCCTTCCATTTGGCTCATTGCAGAATATACTGTTCTTTGAGAATGTGTATACCTTTAATAATAAGAGGGAAAATGGGGCGCCTGGGTGGCGCAGTCGGTTAAGCGTCCGACTTCAGCCAGGTCACGATCTCGCGGTCCGTGAGTTCGAGCCCCGCGTCGTCGGGCTCTGGGCTGATGGCTCAGAGCCTGGAGCCTGTTTCCGATTCCGTGTCTCCCTCTCTCTCTGCCCCTCCCCCGTTCATGCTCTGTTTCTCTCTGTCCCAAAAATAAATAAACGTTGAAAAAAAATTAAAAAAAAATAATAAGAGGGAAAATAGGTGCTTATATGGCAGACAGATTTGCAAGTAGGTAAAGTAAAGAGAAGCTGACAGCACTAAATCTTCTACCTGTAATGTTTACCTTTTACTTTTGCCCAGCCACATGAAAGAAAGCTAAAAACTATATAGAACTGCAGGGTAAAAATTTTCAAAGGAAAATATAATTAGAATTCAGAACTACATTAAAAATAATAGTACAGTGATGGCAACACATTAGTCATGGCTTCTACCCATCCTGAGAAAAGAATTAAGGTCAGAAGAAAAAGAAAGACTATTTAATATTCATGTACTCTTTGCTTTAAGAAAACTGAATACATGAAAACTTAATCCAACAAAACGGATAACTTAGGGAGTGATTTTTTATGTTGAAAATAACAGAAGTTATTGCTCTAGAAGAATAATTTTATGATTAGTTTAAGTACAGAATTTTCAGTGGGTGTCTATCCCAAATGCATAAAAACTTGCCAAGCCAAGAACTTCTCTCAACTAAAAAGGAATCTTATTAGTATGAGACATTTAACATGATTTGGAAGAGCACTGCACAGGAGCACATTATAGAATCATTCACACACATTTGTCTCGTGTAAAGACAGTATACAAAAAAACAGTCTCAATATTTACAGGATGTAGAGATTGTATTCACTGAATATAGTAAATATTCTCAAACACCTATTTTAATAAATATATACCATGTAAAATGCGCACACTTCTCCATTGTAAGAGTAGTATTCCAACCAATAGGAACAAAGCAAAGTCAACCAAACAGAATTAAGCAATGCAATGTTTATAAATCAACTTTACACATGTACAGGATAGAGATTTATAATAGCTATGAAGCCTGTAGCCATGAATTGTAGGAGACAGCAGTTTATAAACAATAGAAATGAACTAAAAATTAAATAGTCTGTGATTAATGATTAAATATAAAATACTGAAGCAATATGTATTAAAAATATTCACAAAGTAAAGAAAAAAAACCCAAGTCCTGGGTTTCCACTTGGGGGCTGCCATGATGTAAAAAGGAAGCAGGGGAGGGGGGGAGACCAAGCAGACCCTGGCTTATGGCCAAACTCTTTCAACTAGAGAATCTCTATTTTAGCATGTTATTGAAATTGGAGTTCAGTGTACGTTGTAAAATGGTTTGCTGGCTAAAATTGCTTTCTTAAAGGTTTTTATAATTTTATAATGAGTGTGATTTGACCATACTCATTCTACTTAATATCCCATAAAGATAAGTGATTTTCCCAAGGTCTCTCAGTTAATGTTAAAAGACTCCAGATTGCCAAATCTGCCACAGTTCAAGTTGGTGGTGTTGTTGTCAATAATCAATATATTTGAATCCATAGCATATACTGGAAAAAGAAATTACAGATAATTGGTATAACAGAAATACTGAAGATGAATATATATATGTATGTATATGTATTGCCCACAAGAGATGAAAACTGGTCTACACAAAAACCTGCAAATGGTATTTATAGCAGCTTAATTCATAATTGCCAAAACCTGGAAACAACTCAAATGTCCTTCAGTAGGTGAGTGGATCAATAAACTATGGTATACATCCAGACAATGAAACAGCACTAAAAAACTGAGTGATCAAGCCATGAAAACATATGGAGGAGGCTTAGATGTGTACTAGTAAGTGAAAGAAACGGATCTGAAAAAGCTACATAGTGTAGGATTCTAACTATTCAGAACTATGATATTCTGGAAAAGGCATAACTATACAGATAATAAAAAGATCAGTGGTTGCCAGGGTTGGTGAAGGGGAGTGGGGGACATGAATAGGTGGAGCACAGAAAATTTACAGGACAGAGAAAATACTTGGTGTGATGCTATAATGATGGATACATCATTAAACATTTGTCAAGCCCATAGGATGTACACCAAGAGTGAACTGTAGCAAACTATCAACTTTGGGTGATTATGATGTATCACTGCAGGTTCACTGACATCAAATGTACCATTCTGATGAAGGATGTTGATAATGGGGGAGGCTTGCATGTGTGGGGACAGGGAATATATGGGAAATCTTTATATCTTCCCCTTGATTTTGCTGTGAACTTAGAATTGCTCTAAAAAAATAAAGTCTTAATAAAAGATACATAGGCAGCATAACTTTCTTCTTGCTACACCCAGGCACAATTTGAAACATTTTACAATCATTACCTCATTTAATGTTGGAAGTAGGCACTATTAGTAGCCTGTTCTATGGATTGGAAAGAATACTCAGAAATATTAATTTTCATTCCCAAGATCAGACAGACGAATAGACTGTTCCAGAGACCTTCAATTTTAGTGGGGAGAGATGTGTGTGTAGTAGGAAAATATATATGTGAAGAAAAAAAAATCAGTAGTATTATGGAGAATTCAAGTCTGGTGATATAATGGAGAGTAACTAGGTGGCTAATTTAGAATAATGAGAGATTTAGATTAATGACAATCTGGAATGAGCTCTCTGAAGCTAGGATATCTGAACTAGTATTGGAAGGCCAAGAAGTAGCCAGCCATGGGAGATTCAGTGGGAAGAGTATTCCAGCCAGAGCAAACCAGGCCAAATCCAGAGACAGAAAAGGGGTGCTTCTAAAGTCATTGTGAGCAACTTAGTGGAAAATGGTTTGAAAGGAGGTTGGAGGGAGAAGCAGAGAGCAAGGTCCCAAGTTGCAAATTTCTGAGTGCAATGAGAAGACATGGGAGGATTATGCAGGAGAGTAACATGCCCCAATCTACAACATGTTAAGAGCATAATACAGCAGGTAGTTTGTGTGGAGAAGGTTTTAAGAGGAAGGGTGGAAGCAGGAAGAGAACTAAGAAGACTATTGCATAAACCCAGACCAGTTAAAAGATGGTAGTGGTTTGGACAAAGGTGGTGGAGATGGAGGCAGGGAGCAGTGGATTTGGGAGAGATGTTTGGGAGGTAGATGCAGCAGAGCTTGCTGATGTGAAGAATGAGGGAAAAAGAAATTTAGGATAAGCCCTTGACATTGTACAGAGTTCAGACAGAATGAGAGCTGAGAAAACACTAAGCTCTTAAGAAAAAAACAAAACAAAAAAAAAAAAAAAAAACAAACCTCATCTCTGAAGCATTTCCAAATTATACAGAAAAAGAAATAATCACAGGAAAGACATATGTGGCTGCGGTTCAAAGACAACATAATAACAGTCTTTAAAAAACCATTATATGACTGCTACATTTGTCCCTCAAGTGATGACTGGAGCCTGACCAGGGAATTCAGATGAAAAAGTAACAAGCAACATGAGATACACTTCATAAAAGTTACAAATGCAGAAGTTAAATAAAGGCAGATTCACTTCACTCAAGCCATACTTAAGCCTGGGTGATTTATATATTTATTTCATTTTTATGAGTGCATTTGAATAGGATTTTGGAGGGCTTTCTCTCAGCAAATAGATCAGACACTAGTCCCTTTAATGAGTGTTGGCCCCTTCAAAATAACCACCCTGGGTGAAAATAGACTTTTTCTAATGATAGCGCAATTGCTCAAAAATATTTCTGAAACTCCTCTGTGATGTTTACTTTCAGAGCCAGCAGCTCCTTCTCAGGGCAAGTCGCTGTCCTTTGAGGGTGGGCCTATTCAGAGACCATGTGATAGAAATCAGTTGCCAAAGTCATGTAACAGTGTTTTCAGAAAGGACGTGGCAGTGAGCCTGAGCTCCATGGCATGTACAATCCATCACACACAGAGAAGCACTCAGATGCTTCAGACTATGAAAAGTCTGATGGACAGGGTAATCTCATGGGTTTAATTTTTCATGGGCAAAGCCATGGATATTAAATAAACCCGCATTGTATCCAGAGAGATTTTTGGGGGTGTAACTTCCCCCCCTGCCCCACCTCAGGTCGGGGATGATGGTGTGTTTCACTCCATTTTGATAGTTTCTCTCCACATCATTCTAGATAGGACACATTTTACTACAGACTTCTATGTCCTCATATATTACCTCCCAAATACCTTCCCACATTTTGGCTGGTGCAGAATGGGGGGTGAATCCTAATGCCTAATGCAAAGGTTCCTATGTGCCTCTTATTCAGTACAAAGCACACGGACTTTTCAGAACTTGAATTCTCAGTTTTATTATTAAGAACACTTCTACATCTTTGTCTCAAGTATGATCTTCAGCTGTCATTCTCATAGTTGTTTATTTGAAGGCACTAAATGACCTTTTGGAAGATTCTATAGATTATAATGTAAATGGATGAGTGGTCCCAATATTTTCAGGCACACTCTTCCCCACTCCAGAAAGGAGAACAATTGACATTGTTTTTTCTCATAAACTTCTTTTGACATGTTTAGTGTTTCACTTGCATATATGCTAAGCCACACATGGGGGAAGAAAAGACCTGAATTATTTGCATTCAAAAATTGCCACTACTTTATATGGTGTCACAAAGCAATATGTAATTCTACTCACTTCCTTTGCTGCCACAAGAATGATGGGGCCAGACATGAAAGCATTGCTATTGTAGGTGAATAGGAATTTTTATTACTCTTCCAACAGTTTGGATTTAATTGCACCTACACTCAAATTTAGTATACAGAATAAAGTATTTACTGTACCCTCTCTTTATAATTTATTTCAGAATGATTTTATTTCCTCTGAAGAACAAATGAAGTATTTCATCTTTTTTTTAGCAATTCAAACAGTTTTTTTCTAGGACTAGACATCCCCCACCTTTTCCTTCCACCTCCAAACAAACACCACTTGGTAAGGAGAATTCTCCCCAAAGAGTTAGAATCATGGAAATCTGTTACTTGGAAGAAAAATTTCCCGTTGAGCGTAATAAACATTTAGGCTTAGCCTCAAACTGGGAGGAAGGAGAAAGCAGATATAATGAGACTAGATGATCTTTGGAATGCACTTCCAGATGGTCTCAATGCTATATGATTTGTGCCCTGTAAGAGTCTACTCTGCAATAGAGTTGTGAGATGTTCTATATGTGAATACTACCTGCACTCTTCTGCCACAAATAAACATACCAAAGGGGGGGAAATTCCTTAACAGTCTTTGGTGACTAACAGGTAAAAGAGCAGTCCAAGTAACTTATGTTATCATTGTCAGTGATACAATTGTTTTTGTTTGATCCAACTTGAGATTAACTAAAAAAAGTTCATTATCAGGACTTGTCTTTTATTTAAAAGCAAGAAAAGGTTACTTTAAAATGAAATATCCTTTTATTTTCAATACTATTCTTAATGCAAATTAAACCAAGTCCAAATTTAAAAATCAGGACTAGCTATACCTTTACCTTAAAGATGGACCCTGGACGGGCAGATATCTTTTATTAGTATTGATAGAGAATAATATGTGATGAAAGACTTTTCTAATACGTTATATAAAATAACAGCATATAAAACAGCCCACTATTTACTGCCAGAGACCATTTTATTTGAAATCTTGTTTCTTTAATTAATGCCTAATAAGCCATGAACACCAAAACTATTAGTTTATTCTTCAATCTTTTAAAGGTATACAAAAGCTACAGAAAATTTCAAGTACATGGCTTAAAGACTTCTTTTTTTTAATTTTTTACATTTATTTTTTTATATTTGAGAGAGAGACAGAGAGAGAGAGAGAGAGACAGAGACAGAGCATGAGCAGGGGAGGGGCAGAGAAATGGAGAGATAATCTAAAGCAGGCTCCAGGCTCCAAGCTGTCAGTAGGGAACCCAATGCGGGCTCAAACTCACGAGCAGTGAGATCACGACCTGAGCCGAAGCCAGACGCTTACCCGACTGAACCACCCAGGCGCCCCAAGACTTATTTCCTCTAAAGCTCAACTCCTGTTATAACTATAAAAAAGTTCATTTCTCACATCAACAAACAATACCATAGATACATACATCACGTATTTGAGATTTTAATAGCATTCAGGATACTTCTGCCACTGTGAACCTGCAACCAGTACATTTCTTATATTGTTCTATTACCATAATGAATGAAATTCTATGGATATGTAAGTGAACTTCTTAGAGACAGAACAATGCATGCCTGCTGTAGATGCAGGCAGCCTTTCACCATTCTGAAATATCTCAGAAAAAAACTGCTTGATTAATAGATTTCATCATAACAAACCAGTTATCCATGTGTGTGATGTAAATAATAGTATTAACTTAAGATGTTTTATAATCATATGTAGCTCAAATCTTTATCCCTCCAGATTGGAGATAAATCAGTATGGCACTAGCAAATCACACAAAGGACCCAAATGATGCAGATACACAGTTCCACTTCTGTAGAGGAACAATCACTCACTCAGACCCATGTCCTCTTCTACTGAATCACTATCTCCCTGTTCTACGGAACAGGACTTTGCTTTAGGAGGCCAGCTTCTGTAGACTTCTGTTTCATTTTTTTAAATTGTTCTCTTCATTGATATCCCATTTACTTGTTGAACATCTTTCTAACTCTGTTTTTTGGCTCATGATTATTTTGTCATCTCTCTTTAGAATATTCCTCTCTGTTTTAAACTCTCTTTTCCTTTTGCTGGCTCCTAGATGATGTCAAGTCAAACAATTTTGTCTAGTTTTTCTTAATGAGATTTTGTTCTCTCTCAATAGCCTCACTTTTCTTAATCTTTCTATGTAGCAGTCCAGGTCCTCCAACAAGCAGATGCCAAGACAGGATTAAATGCACAAAGACTACATTAGGTGAAAAGACAGAGCAGAAGCCAAGTAAGATAGGGAGAGCCACCCAGTCTGCTATGCCAGTCTGACCATAGCAAAGGAGAAAAGGTTGGTGGGAAGTATACTGGGCTGGGCTTTTCTTAAGGGGAAGGCATGACCAGTATCAGTAGCACCTATCAGGTCAGCAGAAGTGCTAGCCCTTAGCGGGAAGGGGGTGGGGGGGCACCTTTGCTCACCAAAGAATCTTGAAGATGCTATAGAATAAACATCCTCAGAAACATCCATGTAAATGTCTCTTATCTTTCGGGTTCCCAGATTTTTTGCCACCACATCCCTGGCATTCTGTGAGACCAGTCTCCTCTCAGCATTCAAGGGTCGCTGAGTTCTGGAACTCCTATGGGTAATAAAGCAGTCTTTATAGGCTACTTTGGAAGGTCCCTGGTTCTTACACTTAGCCTGCTTATTAATAATCTTTAGTCTCTTATTATCTCTCATTATTATTACACAGGGTTTCAATATAACTTGCAGCAACCAGTTGTTCAACTCATTGAATGGTCTCAAGGTACCAGCAGAATTGAACCTTTTTGCCTACTGCAGAGTCCTCAATAACACAACATATTAATAGTTCCTATCTCATTTTTTCCCACTCATTCCCTTCTGTTTCCTGGAGTGACTTCTCCCAGAGTAACTACTTCACACAAGACCTTGTTTTAGGCTGTACTTCCCAGGGAACTTAAACTAAGGCAGTTGGTTCTCAGAATGCCCATGGTGAACAGATCCTTGGGGTGGGGTTCTGGACCTAGATCATCACCTGACAAATGGGAAAGTCTATCAAATGCTAGTGGGTGGAAGCATCTCAGAACTAAGACTCTGATCACAGTGCTGTTAGAAGCTTTTAGTTGGACAGTAATTCCAGCATTTGAACAGTATAGGGCAATGGTATACTCATAAGTATCATGGAATTGGCCATCTTTTGTTGTCTTGAAGGTCTTGAAAGGAGACATGCAAGGAAACAAAGATGTAAGAAATCCTATTATCTCCCTCCTCATTGAATGGCCCTGAACATAAGTAAGAACAGACTGGTTAGGGTGAATACAAAAACTAGTAGAAGGTACAATTAGAGGTTTTGGCACTTCAAATATGGTCACTGATCTATTGAATGGGCTCCCCTGTGAATAGGCTGGAGAGGATTCCTCAACCAAAATAGTGGGCAGAAAACCATTCCAATGTGACCAAGGGCAGTCTGGAAAGGTAGAAGATTCTGCGGAGAATGGGAGTATTTCATCCAATGGGGATGGCAGGTAAACACTCAGACTCCCATTTTTCACATAGATATTTCTTACAGGGATCCTTTGTTTTGCAGAGGTTTTTGTAAATTAGAACCCACCTTGCCTACAGCAGTGACATCACTAATGTATTCCCTGTCATGTTCTTCCCATTCCCTCATTCCTGCTACCTGTGGTCACCTAAGTGAATTATATATAACCAAGTCATTGTCTCAGGCTTTGCTTTCAGGGGAACCCAAACTAAGACAGAACAGACAGCAATCGGCTCTGCCAGCCTCAGGTATCATTAAAGCCTACACAGAGGACACTGCAAGGTCCCAGCCTAAGGAACTGTGCCTAGGGAATGCCAGGAAAGCCCAGAGTTTCAGTAATACCTGCATCAGTACATATAACATTGACAGAGCATGCCCAGTACAGAAAATGCTTTTGGATTTTGCATTGATTATCAGGTCTAATGTATTCATCCGATTCTAGGTTGCTGAATCTAAAGTTTAGCTACATAACTTAGCGGTTATCAAAAACTCCGTCAAGTTAAAAAGTAGTGATCAATTGCTAAAAACAAACAGAAAACAATGAACTGTTAATATTATAGAGATTATACACATAAATTATAGATTATACATATAGATTATATGTATATGTATATGTATATTATATGTATATGTATATATAGATATGTATATGTATATAGATTATATGTATATGTATATGTATATTATATGTATAATTATACATATAGATTATATGTATAATCTCTATTATTGAGTTAGAGATTCAGGCAAATAGGGAACATTATAAAACTCTAGCCATCAGAACAGAGACTAGGTAGAGATGTGGATAAGTGTACAATATGGAAACCTTGCTATTGAATTAAATTTCTATTTAGAACCATACTTTTTTCTCTTTAAAGAGTGAGTGTTAGTGGGGGAGGGGCAGAGAGCGAGCTACAGTGAGAATCCCAAGCAAGTTCTGCACTGTCAGCACAGAGCTCAACATGGGGCTCGATCCAACAGTGAGATCATGACCTGAGCCAAAATCAAGAGTCATAAACATCATTATGCTAAATATTGTTTCCTCATTTATAATTACTTTAGTAATGTCATGCTGGAACCTGTCGTATAGGTCTTTATAAGTTAACTCACATATTTCATTTATCTTCTATAAGTACTTATTCTAGTGCTGCCTCACCCACATCTGTCTTCACTGCTTCAGGTTATGTCTCTACATTTCTTCATTTAGTCTCAACTTTATGTCCCGGGTCATACTATCACTTACAGTCTAATTACAGGTCAAATAAAGCAATGCCATCAATGCTATGGCCCCCAATAGATAAATGTGTGGGCTTGACAACCTTTGAATGTTTAAACCAAATTTAAACATTAAAATACATATATTCACAAACTCACATAAATTCTTTTTTAGTGATGATGAGACCTGTAAGCAATGATTTAAGATAGCATTGTTCATCTGTGGAAAGCAGTCTCTATTATTTAGGCATTGACCTGATTGTAATAGTGCTGACATTTTCCTTATAAAGTTATGTAAACTCTACCTTTATGGAGACAGACCTTCACAGCAATCATGATCATCTTTACCCAAACTCATTTATGATACTGCTATCTGATCCTGTGCTGGGAACCAGAGAAAACAAGTTTTAGAAAGGAACATATTAATAGACGTGGCCCAGCCCTTTCTAGGAAGAGTCAACGTTTGAGAGCCAGGGATTGGTAGGTGAAGTGGAGAATAAGATAGAAGCAAGGATAAAGGATACTTATTCTAGGAATTGACAGGGATTGAAATCTGAGGTTAGGTATTGAAGCCAAATGTGAGTTAATAAGGGTCAAGAGTCACTGAAACAGAGTTAAGTCCCGAAATAAAAGCCCATGTCATTAATGAACTGAAAAATGAAGAAACTCAGAAAGATGGCATGTTGATTTCTCATAGGACAGCAAACATACTTAGGGATCCAGTCTTGGAGAAAATAGGGCTTAGGGGCTAGAAACAGAGTTAATAGGGGAACAAGAAGAAAATCCATAGACGAGAACAAGACAGATCCTCAGCCACTGGGCGACTAAGGTAGCAGACAGGGAACTGGATTTTAAGACTAATTGGAACAGTATTCTCCAACTTCTTTTAGCTTAGAGTTTATTGATTAAGTTTATATTTGAATGACAATTTAGCTTATTAAAAATTCCTGGATCAGGAAAATGGCAGCGTAGGAGGACGCTGGGCTCACCGCGCGTCCTGCTGATCACTTAGATTCCACCTACACCTGCCTAAATAACCCAGAAAACCACCAGAGGATTAGCAGAACGGAGTCGCCGGAGCCAAGCGCAGACGAGAGGCCCACGGAAGAGGGTAGGAAGGGCGGCGAGGCGGTGCACGCTCCACGGACTGGCTGGAGGGAGCCAGGGCGGAGGGGCGGCTCGCCGGCCAAGCAGAGCCCCCGAGTCTGGCTTGCAAAAAGCGGAGGGGCCTGACGGACTGTGTTCCGACAGCAAGCGCGACTTAGCGGCTGGGAGGTCATAAGTTAACAGCTCTGCTCAGAAAGCGGGAAGGCTGGAGGACAAAGGGAAGGAGAGCTGCTGAGCCCCCGGACGACAGAGCTCTGTTTGGTGGGGAACAAAGGCCCTCGCCAGCGCATCTCCCCCGCCCATCCCCCAGCCAAAATCCCAAAGAGAACCAGTTCCTGCCAGGGAACTTGCTGGCTCTGCACAAACACCCAACTCTGCGCTTCTGCGGAGCCAAACCTCCGGCAGCGGATCTGACTCCCTCCTGCTGCCACAGGGCCCCTCCTGAAGTGGATCACCTAAGGAGAAGCAAGCTAAGCCTGCCCCTCCTGCCCCTGTGCACCTTGCCTACCCACCCCAGCTAAGACGCCAGATCCCCAGCATCACAAGCCTGGCAGTGTGCAAGTAGCCCAGACAGGCCACCCCACCCCACAGTGAATCCCGCCCCTAGGAGAGGGGAAGAGAAGGCACGCACCAGTCTGACTGTGGACACAGCGGTGGGCTGGGGGCAGACATCAGGTCTGACTGTGGCTCCGCCCACCAACTCCAGTTATACACCACAGCACAGGGGAAGTGCCCTGCAGGTCCTCACCACGCCAGGGACTATCCAAAATGACCAAGCGGAAGAATTCCCCTCAGAAGAATCTCCAGGAAATAACAACAGCTAATGAGCTGATCAAAAAGGATTTAAATAATATAACAGAAAGTGAATTTAGAATAATAGTCATAAAATTAATCGCTGGGCTTGAAAACAGTATAGCTGACAGCAGAGAATCTCTTGCTACAGCGATCAAGGGACTAAGGAACAGTCACGAGGAGCTGAAAAACGCTTTAAACGAAATGCATAACAAAATGGAAACCACCACGGCTCGGATTGAAGAGGCAGAGGAGAGAATAGGTGAACTAGAAGATAAAGTTATGGAAAAAGAGGAAGCTGAGAAAAAGAGAGATAAAAAAATCCAGGAGTATGAGAGGAAAATTAGAGAACTAAGTGATACACTAAAAAGAAATAATATACGCATAATTGGTATCCCAGAGGAGGAAGAGAGAGGGAAAGGTGCTGAAGGGGTACTTGAAGAAATAATAGCTGAGAACTTCCCTGAAGTGGGGAAGGAAAAAGGCATTGAAATCCAAGAGGCACAGAGAACTCCCTTCAGACGTAACTTGAATCGATCTTCTGCATGACATATCATAGTGAAACTGGCAAAATACAAGGATAAAGAGAAAATTCTGAAAGCAGCAAAGGGTAAACGTGCCCTCACATATAAAGGGAGACCTATAAGACTCGTGACTGATCTCTCTTTTGAAACTTGGCAGGCCAGAAAGAATTGGCACGGGATTTTCAGTGTGCTAGACAGAAAAAATATGCAGCCGAGAATCCTTTATCCAGCAAGTCTGTCATTTAGAATAGAAGGAGAGATAAAGGTCTTCCCAAACAAACAAAAACTGAAGGAATTCGTCACCACTAAACCAGCCCTCCAAGAGATCCTAAGGGGGACCCTGTGAGACAAAGTACCAGAGACATCACTACAAGCATAAAACATACAGACATCACAATGACTCTAAACCCATATCTCTCTATCATAACACTGAATGTAAATGGATTAAATGCGCCAACCAAAAGACAGAGGGTATCAGAATGGATAAAAAAACAAGACCCATCTATTTGCTGTCTACAAGAGACTCATTTTAGACCTGAGGACACGTTTAGATTGAGAGTGAGGGGATGGAGAACTATTTATCATGCTACTGGAAGCCAAAAGAAAGCTGGAGTAGCCATACTTCTATCAGACAAACTAGACTTTAAATTAAAGGCTGTAACAAGAGATGAAGAAGGACATTATATAATAGTGACAGGGTCTATCCATCAGGAAGAGCTAACAATTATAAATGTCTATGCACCGAATACCGGAGCGCCCAAATATATAAAACAATTACTCATAAACATAAGCAACCTTATTGAGAAGAATGTGGTAATTGCAGGGGACTTTAACACCCCACTTACAGAAATGGATAGATCATCTAGACACACGGTCAATAAAGAAACAAGGGCCCTGAATGAGACATTGGATCAGATGGACTTGACAGATCTATTTAGAACTCTGCATCCCAAAGCAACAGAATATACTTTCTTCTCGAGTGCACATGGAACATTCTCCAAGATAGATCATATACTGGGTCACAAAACAGCCCTTCATAAGTTTACAAGAATTGAAATCATGCCATGCATACTTTCAGACCACAATGCTATGAAGCTTGAAAACACCACAGAAAAAAGTCTGGAAAACCTCCAAAAGCATGGAGGTTAAAGAACACCCTACTAACGAATGAGTGGGTCAACCAGGCAATTCGAGAAGAAATTAAAAAATATATGGAAACAAACGAAAATGAAAATACAACAATCCAAACGCTTTGGGACGCAGCGAAGGCAGTCCTGAGAGGAAAATACATTGCAATCCAGGCCTATCTCAAGAAACAAGAAAAATCCCAAATACAAAATCTAACAGCACACCTAAAGGAAATAGAAGCAGAACAGCAAGGGCAGCCTAAACCCAGCAGAAGAAGAGAAATAATAAAGATCAGAGCAGAAATAAACAATATAGAATCTAAAAAAACTGTAGAGCAGATCAACGAAACCAAGAGTTGGTTGTTTGAAAAAATAAACAAAATTGACAAACCTCTAGCCAGGCTTCTCAAAAAGAAAAGGGAGATGACCCAAAGAGATAAAATCATGAATGAAAATGGAATGATTACAACCAATCCCTCAGAGATACAAACGATTATCAGAGAATACTATGAAAAATTATATGCCAACAAATTGGACAACCTGGAAGAAATGGACAAATTCCTGAACACCCACACTCTTCCAAAACTCAATCAGGAGGAAATAGAAAGCTTGAACAGACCCATAACCAGTGAAGAAATTGAATCTGTTATCAAAAATCTCCCAACAAATAAGAGTCCAGGACCAGATGGCTTCCCAGGGGAGTTCTACCAGACGTTTAAAGCAGAGATAATACCTATCCTTCTCAAGCTATTCCAAGAAATAGAAAGGGAAGGAAAACTTCCAGACTCATTCTATGAAGCCAGTATTACTTTGATTCCTAAACCAGACAGAGACCCAGTAAAAAAAGAGAACTACAGGCCAATATCCCTGATGAATATGGATGCCAAAATTCTCAATAAGATACTAGCAAATCGAATTCAACGGCATATAAAAAGAATGATTCACCATGATCAAGTGGGATTCATTCCTGGGATGCAGGGCTGGTTCAACATTCGCAAATCAATCAACGTGATACATCACATTAACAAAAAAAAAGAGAAGAACCATATGATCCTGTCAATCGATGCAGAAAAGGCCTTTGACAAAATCCAGCACCCTTTCTTAATAAAAACCCTTGAGAAAGTCGGGATAGAAGGAACATACTTAAAGATCATCAAAGCCATTTATGAAAAGCCCACAGCTAACATCATCCTCAACGGGGAAAAACTGAGAGCTTTTCCCTGACATCAGGAACACAACAGGGATGCCCACTCTCACCGCTGTTTTTTAACATAGTGCTGGAAGTTCTAGCATCAGCAATCAGACAACAAAAGGAAATCAAAGGCATCAAAATTGGCAAAGAAGAAGTCAGGCTTTCGCTTTTTGCAGATGACATGCTATTATACATGGAAAATCCGATAGACTCCACCAAAAGTCTGCTAGAACTGATACATGAATTCAGCAAAGTTGCAGGATACAAAATCAATGTACACAAATCAGTTGCATTCTTATACACTAACAATGAAGTAACAGAAAGACAAATAAGGAAACTGATCCCATTCACAATTGCACCAAGAAGCATAAAATACCTAGGAATAAATCTAACCAAAGATGTAAAGGATCTGTATGCTGAAAACCATAGAAAGCTTATGAAGGTAATTGAAGAAGATTTAAAGAAATGGAAAG